>NC_134825.1:14486020-14546886 GCF_004210375.1 Tachypleus tridentatus | reverse complement strand
AAATAATTTAAAAATAATCAAGCCACATAAGATGTATTTTAGATGTTAAAAAGATTTGATAGGGACTGATATAATGCCATAAAATATAAATTAAAATAGGAAAATATTAATGAAACTATAATCACATGAATATAGAACTTTTTAGCTGATAAAACTGACAATATTAAAAATTTTTATAACGATACGCTATCAAAAACATTTAATATTAGTGTAGAAGTTAAATAACTTTAACACGTCAGAATATAACCTTATAACACCACAAATACAACGAAACAGAAATAAGTTTAGCCCAGAGGCTTCAAAAATTTACTCCCGTAAATTGCATACATAAATTTAGCAACCTATTCCTTTGAAATGAATTACCTTTCAAATATGAAAATATCAAAAATGGTGATAAATACACTGTCATTATCATATGCAAATAAACGAAATAACATTTATATAAAGTTTAGAGCTCTAGAATGAGAGCATAATATATTTTGGGTTTCTTTTAACCTGTAACGTGCAATTCTGCCAAAATATTAAACAATTGACTCACTAAAATTTGATTATAGAATATTGCTGGATTGTGAACCAGAATATGAAAATAATTAGATATCGTTGGGTTTTTATACTTTTCTGTCATCAAATCATTCATCTATTACTTAACTCACAGGGCCTGATAGAAATGTAAAAATGTGGAAAAAAATTACTCCTGTTTGATGTTTTACCGACTTGAAGCTGTGATTTTGTGGTTATTATTATATTCACATCCTACTTTAATACGTACTTGAGACAACTTCTGTCATAAATGTTGTTTATTTCTTATTTTTATGTATAAAACAGAATTATTTCTTCAAGCAGGTCAGCTTTAAAAGTGGATAAGCAGCAATAAAGAACAATTTTATTTTTGAATGCTTGTTGTACTTGTTTTTCACACCGTGAATTTATATCTTTATTTTTCTGAACAAGTTTTGGAACTATTAGAATCGAATAAAATATCTTTAGATAACTTTTTCTTCTGTAAGTTATTTATGAACATAGGATGTTTATCTTCCTTATTAGTTATATTTAGAAGAAAACCTGTCTACAAAGTAAGAATGTCGACAATAATATTATATTTTTCGTCATCTTTCATCCTATTCCTTGTACAAAAGTAAAGGGTAAATTTTAAGAAAACTAGATGTAACAAGTTAAGAACCAGACTTCACCTGAGAAAAACTAATTCATTTCTAAAGATGAATCAAACAGTGAATTTGAAACTGATAAATATTTTTTATTTATTATATTACCAACCTGGTATTAAATGTATCATAACATTGGCAAGATCTGGAGAATACAAAAGGTATCATAGAAAGTTTTTTTTTCTGCCAAAAATCCTTGAATAGACACAGCAGTTTTTGAAGAACAGTTATCATGATTAAAAAACAAGTGACCATACTCCCACAGCTCGTGATGGTTTCCTCTGACTTTCTCCATGAAGCGAATAAAAGACCACTTCATAAAATACCTAGTTAACTGCCTAGCCATGTGGTACGAACTCTTAAAGAACATAAAAGAAAACACGTGAACGTTGTCTTCAAAATTCATGAAGACTGTCGTGCCTTTTTCGGATGTCATGATGATGAAGACATCCACTGAAATGACTGAATTTTCGTTTCAGGGTCATAACTGTGCATCCATAACTTAGGACTAGTTATCATGATGTTGTTAAAGTTAAGATGATTTATAACCTTATTTTTAGATCCTTGCACACTTGTCGACGGTGAAACTTTTGGTCATTTGTCAAAAGCTTTGAAACAAATTTTGCAGACACTCGACGCATGCAGAGTTTTTCAGTTAAAATCACTGGAAACGAAACAAATGAAATGTTCAGTTCATTATAAATTCGTCGATCACTTCAGATTGTTACTTTCACCTTTGTGACAGATTCATCAGTCGACGATATCGACGGTTGCCCAGAACGTGGGTCATCTTTGGCTGATTACCGACCGTCTTGGAAGCAATTTATCCACTGATAAACGTAAGCCTTACTTAAGCAGTCATCACCAATAACATTTCTTAACATTTTGAGAGTATCTGTTCCTTTTTTACCATTTTTCACATAAAACGTGATGTAAACACGTTGCTCTTCTTTTCTGTCCATTTTATTACAACAAGGGCAAGATATAAGTCGGTTTATGAACACGTTTATTGTAACTCGGGTATACGACCCGGAGAAATGGCTTATTCTTGAGGTAGATCACTATTTGTATTTTGTACACACCTCATAGAAGTTCACTGCCTCTGTTCTGGCAACTGTAATAGAATAAGACTCAGAACGTTTTGATCAGACCTCGTGCGTGCTTCGGTTGACATACAAGAAAACGTGAAAAGTATAATTCAGTTATTTCTTACACTTTATAATTTTAGCATTTGAATGTATAAATTTGTCTTCTTTACCAGAAACAAGCTTTATGCTATTAAATATAAAGATAAAAGTATTATTTTTACACGTTTTAGTTAGGTGAATTTTTTATATTTGAACTGATGTTTCACAATAACAATACATTTTCAATAAAGTGCTAAATGTTAATAATTCCTTATAAATAGTTCAAATCAGGACTATTATAATAATGTTGAAAAAATTCTAAAAAACAAAAAATAAACTTAAAATGAATGGCCGTGAACTTCAAGAAAAACCGAATTGAAGGATAAGTAACGTGATTTTGTTTGATTTTTTAAACCTTCATAATTTCTACATAAAACTGCCTATAAGTGTTGTATTAAGAATAATAAAAGAAAATGATAACATAAATCACTCAATTATATAAATACTTTAATGAATGCCATCAAGAAAGATGAATTATAATTGTCTCATAAATAATCCTCTCTGTTCAAAGGAAACCAGTGTAAATGAATTGCTTCTCTCATGTTGATCTCAATACCACATGTTACTGAGGTGAAATATAGTTCGTCGTGGTTCAAACCACTACAGCTACTTCCTAAAGCTTCTTTCCTTCTAGTGAGTAATTAAAAGCTGCTACTTAAATCTCATAATGATAGAGATTGTCTCAATAACGGAAAAAAATATCTCTCAATACCTGATTATGTCAAATCATCTCCCCAGGAAGACCTTCCACAAATCTGTCAATGATGATGTCGTCATAATCTTCAGAGACCATCACAGGTTAGCTTTAACATGTAGATGGTGCAATACTTATACGCAAGCTACCAATCAATCTGTGAGTCTAGCATTCAGCTTTTATACTCGACTCAGTTTATTATTCTATTCTCCACTGAGGTGAACATTCAGGACAACTAAATTATATCTTCTTAACTTTCTCGTAGTCGTTACTTGTGATCGAGTGAGTCCAGTGTTGGGTGCTGAATTGTCTCGCCAGAAGTCCAGCTGTTCCATACTGCAGTCCAAATTATAAAAGGCGGGTAATTTGTATCCTATTTTAAAGGTATTCAAAGGTGTAATAAAACTGTCTCTTAATCGACCCTTCAATCATTATGTGGTTATGAGATTCTTGCTTTTGTTGGTTCCGTGTGATCGGAATTTTTTAGGTATTTCGTGTTTTTCAGCTTTGTAAATTTGGAAATAGAGATGGAACTGTGTTTCTCATGACAGCATTGATCTTGGAACATATCTCACTCTCAAAGTGTTGTGGCTCATTCAGATGATACAGCGGTATAGCATGTGTTATGACTTATCCGCTATCCATGGCCTCATACAGAAGTATAAACATTTGTTGTAACTAGCCTAGTACACTTGAAAGCTCATACGTAGTAGCTGTCAACATATGTTATAGAAAGTACGGAGAGAGACCAGCACATTTACAGCTACATACCTTTAGATCACTTGAGTCGTTCAGATAGACAGAGAGAACCTGTATTAAATATTTAAAGATATTTTCTGAAGATTTGTGTAAAATCAAATTCGTTTTTCATGTTACCAACAAATTAAACTCTAACAACTAGATATTATAAATATGTTTAGTTTAAAGTATAATACAGTTATAATAGGATGATTAAATGTACATATATCTTTTATATATTTGAAAGACTGAAACAGATTATGGTGAGATGAAGCAGAGGAGTATCAAATGATTGTAAAAAAGAGTCACAATAAATATTTCATAATCTGTTAAAACATAATCTGGAAATATTAACCCTTTCAGACGAAAAAAAACGCAAAAACGTAAAACAAGCCTCCCGTTTATTATTTTAAGAAGTACAATAACAAGCATCCTAAAACTCAGTAAAATGATAATTTAAAGTTAAAAGGTAAATAAATGTCGATATGTGTATATATTATGATGTTTCCTAACATGATTGATAAACACGGTTTTCTTTTTTGAAACAAATATACTTTAATATACAAACCATAACACAATTTACAAGAACGGTTACAAGAAACGATGATCTATGTAGAAAAGACTGACAAACTTATAAAGAATATCAGTCGCTTTTCTAGTCTGGATTTCGTTGATATCTCAAGGAGAGTCAACGATGAGCGAGTTAATTTCATGTCGATACAGGTACAATTCATCTAAAGGGTATCTAACTTGCTCTGCGTTCTTTGTAGAATAATATAATGTTTTTACAAAAAATGTTCATGTCCGAAGTTAAATTGTCTGAAATGTTCGAAATTTATACACGTTTGTGGTCAAATAGTTCACGTTCCTGACAAGTAAGCGTTTGTCACTGTTGTAGTTTCTAAGGCTTATTCAATACCAATTGCAGCAAACCTATGCCGCGTCTCTTGCCGCGTTACGTTGGTTACATTTACATGAGAGATGGTAGTTTTGGAAACTTTATCACGCACAACTTTACTGCTAATACAATAGTGTCTACGTGCATATATATATTGTTGAATTTTACACTCGAGAATCTTCTATAGCTTTAACGTATAGACAGGAACTTCACAATACAAATGTAATGGCATAATTTATATACATTTATAAATAAAACTTAAATGAAACAAACATCAAATTGTAAATCTATCACAAACATTCTCCTTCTGAACTCAGACCACTCTTGTCTTATTGCATAGCGAAAAGTGTCTATTGTATTAAGTAACAGGTGACAGAAAGAAATATTAAGAATGGTTTATGAAATGAAACATTTAAATTATAATGTAATGAAATGAAACATTTTCTCTCTTAATCATTTTCGATTGTGATGGTAGGAATATAGCGATAGCATGTTGAGATGCGGTAAAAAAGTGATAGATTCGAATAGGAAGATTACGTTGAGCTCACTTTGCACCTTTGTAAGAGAAAGACTTACATGTGTAAACACCAATCATATCATTGGGTTACGAGTGGCTACACTTAGTTAAAGGGCTGATGTTTAATTTTCCTTTTCTTCTTGTCAACAGTTGTAATTTAAGGACAGATATGGTTTGATATTAACAATCTAGGTACAAAGTAACAAATACTCGGCAGTTTCCTTTTTAACTTCAGATTACATTTTGAAGTGTACAGTTTTAACAGTATATCTTATAAGTGTATGATAATCCCAATATATATATATGTGTGTGTGTGTGTGTGTGTGTGTATGTGTTTCTATTCACCTTTTAATTGGGCCTTACTCATATAGCACGATTCAATTGCGACCAAATAACTAAAGGTGTTTGTACAATTTGTACTAGTCTCTGATATCTATCTTACTAAACGACCACAATAAGCTACAATAAAACGGAACCTTCAAGTACGATTTACACACGTTTGTGGTGACCATACTTTTTATAACATGTTAATTAGACAAAATAACTTACTTTCTGTAAAAAATGATCTACATTCAGTCTGTTATGTACCATCATGTATGTTTTTATTAACGAAGTACTAACAAAGTAATGTACGTTTTATGATTTTAGTCCGTTAAATATTTCATTGTATTACGCATTAAACTTCTAAAAATATTAAAGAGTAAATCTCATGTATTTACTTTGTGTTGTGATGCATGTCTTCTGCTTCAGTTATTTAAAGCATGTGAGGAACTTTCATACAATCATCTTAATTTAATCTTGTCATAATAAGTTAACTGAACTAATTTTTTCATTTGAATATAAATGAAAAAATATAGCAACAGGATTTTAAACATCTTATTCTAAATATATATTTTAAAAATTTGTCTACAAAACACTGCTCGCTAAAGTAAACGTCGAATATAAACATACCACCACTCCATACATAATGCTTATAATTAAGTTACTCGAAAAGGATGATGTTTTCTCATCATCCAGTTTAAAAGGTCAATCCATTGTCTTTACCAGTTTGTTGTTATAACGGAATAGTGTGAATACCATTTAATCCTAAAGCTGTTGCGGGTCTATTAAGGTTGAAAGAGAAGTATGTCTGGAAATATTATTTTAGTGAATCAGTAAAAATAACCGTTTTTGAGCTGTTACTTTCAAACGTCTTTTAGCTGTGCAAAACACATTGTTTCTTCATTTTTTCTCAAATAGAACAAAGTTCAGCCAGAGCGATTAACAATATGGTTTTACAGATATCTTTTATGTACCAGAAAGAAAAAATGTCGAACTAAAACCATTTGATTTGATTTTGAGAAAGTAAACTTCAGACCTTACAAACCAGATAAAATCTCACAAAAGCATATGTGTAACACCAGCATACCTCTTTTGTTATTTTCTAGGAAACTAAGGAGTAACTTGTAATAAATTAGAATGTTTAGAGAAAATATGATAATCATTGACTCAACCAGAAAAAAAGAAAAATCATTTCTGTAATTTTCAGAGAACAAACAATCCCGAAATGTGAGAAGATTATAAGGATAAACCAAATGAAATATTCCTTCCATAAAATTTATTTCCTAAAGTTTATGGGATACTAACATGCTAAATATGTATAATTCAACAAATTTGAATGTTTTAACGATACACAAGAAGTAGTTCAAGAGCAAATAACCAAGAAATTACATTGCACAAAGGAATATATCTCTAAATTTCAGATAATATGTATACAAATTAGAAATCAAAATTTTAACGTAAAATCTTTTCAACAATTGATTTTCACACTTTGAAATTTAATATAGAATCTTACCAGGTTCATGTCATGTGATGGTGCAATTATTCATAAAAAGATGAAGTAAGATGCAAGATGTGTTACTTATTTAACGTACGACCTCTTTAATTTTTATGATAATTCTCTATATCATTCGTACTTTAAGTTCAGTAGTAATTAATTTCTCCACCACAAGATATAATACACGAGCGATTAAATTTTTATTTTTAAATTTTTAATTGAACATCATTTGAAGATTAACATTTCTTTTTCAAAAGACCTTTATAGTGTGTGTTATCAAGATTACTGGTTACTAGGAAATATTTCAAACAGTGTGAGTAGTGATATCATGCTCGATAATCTTTGAATGTTAGGAAATACAAACTTTATCACGTAGTTACACACATACAGACAGTGTAGTAAGTGTTGGATAAGCTTTCATACAAATTATCTTTATTCCAAGGCACTATGTAAAATTTAAAATAGTGAACAATCAGTCAAAAGTTCACTTTAGTTACATCATGTATTATTTTTTTAAACACAGAAGATACAATTAGTGAATAAAAAACAATGTTACTATTTATCAGATAATTTGTGCCAAAAAGGACATTTATTTCCATATTTAGTTTTGTAAATCAGTTGAGTTTAAAATATGTATAGCGACTATTCTTGGTACTTCTGTGTCCAGAAGGGAGTTTTTCTTAATAATTGTATATAGTTCATACATTTACTTTGCCTCTTTCAGCTTATTCTTGACTTCAGTCACATGTTTTGATATTCAATACAATAAATAAGTTCGAAATACTTTAGTTTTAGAAAATATACAAAGCATGACCGCAAGTTTGGAAAAGCTTTTGACTGTTTGTATTCACTGAAACAGATAACGGTTTTGATTCACTGAAAGATACTCAATCTGACTGATGATTTTACTGAAACAAGATAGTGGTTGATATGGGAGAAAACAATATTGAAATATAAGCTCAACAAGTAAATTATAATACATTTTTATTATAATTTTTACTACATACATGTATTTACTGGTACTAAATCTATTTAGCACAAAGATTTAAAACTCCAAATAATCATATGTTTTAAATTTAATATTTACTATAGCTTATCTATAGTTGTAGTGTTCCACTGGATTTAAAATATAAACATTATGTGAAATGTAAAAGATTTACCGTTTTATTCTATAATACAATGAATTATACGTTTGTACGTACTCGAATAACGACAGAATTAGCTGTTTCTGATTCGTGTTGATAAAATCGGTTAAAGTTTAGACATATCCAAAGTTTGAATACCACCATGTTCAAATAACAAAATGTGTAAACTTTTATAACAGAAAAAATAATATTTTTTTGTAATTTAAGAATTTCTAGGTGTTTTTGAAACTATTTCAAATAAGTAAGTGAAAATAAAACGAAGAAACGCAAATTCAGTTTTAAAAAGGTGAGATTTTCTACATGTACAACATATCTTAGTGTTAAACTACTTAAAATATTTCTTATTGGTTCATTAAAACTCAGTTTGTAAATAATATTTACTTAATTTAAAGGATTTCATTGAAAGGAAAGTTTTCATTTTGCGAAAAACTTATTTATCTTATTCTTAGGATTCTTTCGTATATTTGATTTGTATTTCGTACAACACTAAGTTAATAATGAAAGACTCGGAAGAAAGCAGCTAGTGATTACCACCCATCTTTTGGAATACCTTTATTCCAACAAATAATGAAACTGACCGTCAGATTATAACACTTCGACGGCATAAAACGTTAGCATATTTGATATGAGTCTAGCACCTTAACTATTTGTTCATTCCAGTTTGTCTCTTAAGAAACAAAGGGGATAAAGGATAAGTTCTGCTACTGAAACAGAAGGCAATATCAAAGACGATAAAATATAATCTATAAAACACGAACATATAAAGTGATCAGACACAGGAGTTTAAAAAAAACTGTAAGTACCACAGTAACCATCGACAGTCACTTGACACAATGTAAGTAAAATGCATAGTAAGAAATTCTTTATTAAAATATTTACTTATTTTCAAAACAATTTTTTTTTCAAATGTATACAGTGTGGCTCATAATTAAAGTATTTATGTTTAGAACAAGCTTAATGAATAAATAAAAATGAAGCCTCGTATCATTGCATAAGAAAAACATTTGTTTTGGTTTTCTTATGTGGAACCTACAGCGCATGCTCACATAATATGGACTACACACTGGTATGAGATGTGTACATTTATTGGTATTAAAAAACAGACAAACAAATCATAGTTAAGAGTCCCAGTGTAAATGCCTACGATGTAGAGAAATTTGACACATCATTTATATTTTGAATAAAAGTAAGTTTTGGTTTTTATCTTCATTAAAATTTTATAATAATTAAATTTATAAAAAGGCATGAGACGGGTTGACATAACACCTCAAGAGTGTAGTATATTTTGGATTAAATAATGTGACAGTTGGGACTATTGTTTTTTAAATTAGTAACTTGTATTATTCCTGCCATTAATATTTATTGTTAGTTGACAACACCATCAATATGAGATTACAAACATCCCAGATATACCATTAAATGTTTGGTCATGATCACATTAAATATAATTCTTCTCATTGAAAAGTTAGAAATAATAAACATATTTTATGAACTTGGGATTTCTGGATTTATAATATTTAAGAAGTGATCTGAAGTTTACTATATTTAGGCACAGCATTCCTAATTTATAACTACGGACAAACAATAAGAAATACCCACCAATAATCTACATACTCTAAACAGAATAGCAAGATCGACTGTAATAGTTATAAACTTCAGAAATGATAAATAGAAGTGCATTCTGTAATACACTGTTGCTCGAACTTAGAGCCATGTGATCAGTACCTCCAATAATAACCCAAGAGACACACATAATAACTAACATGACTTAAAAAGAAATTTAGAATACTTACAGCACCAGCTATGTGATATAAAGAACATTTAAATACTGAAACAAGAAACGTTCCATGATACAATAACAATAATAACTTAAAAATGAGATAATGTTTTACAACATATACATATAGTTTGTTATACAAAATAAAGTAAACTTGTAGTCAAAGTAACAGTTCTTGCTTCTTGTCACAAACTTCCCATCTTTACTGAGCCTTTATGAGACGAATTTTCAAATCGACTTCTAATTCTTTACATGATTTATAAAAAAGACAACTCCAATCTAAAACACAATATACACTTGTGGTTTATTTTTACAGTTGTGTTTTCTAATTACTAAACACAAAAAAAAACACAACCATCAGGATAAAAACTGTTTCAGCACAGTTTTTCTTGGTATTGTTAATAAAATGTTTTCGTTTTTTAAAAGGTAACTAGTGGAATATTTTTTCGTATTGAGACTAAAAATGCATTTTCAGAAACCCTCTTTCAGCGATTTTAACATTCACTAATAGGACAGAAATTTGTATCAGAATATTATACAATTTAATCAAATTTCTTAAGCATAACTCCTTCCAGAAAATTGATACTATATGTTACTTTAATATGCAGAAGTATACTGTGAGATGTAAAGAAAATATTAGTTTACACTATTTCTTCAAAACAAATTATTTAAAATATTCATATTTATTTATAATAAAGTTTCAAGTTGTACTTGTAAAGTTGACCGACAGATGACACTGGTGATGTTTCTGAGTTGTATATTTCTGTCATTTGTTTTTAATTCTGAATTTCTTTCTGATCATATTGGTTGTTTGTTGCAGATTATGGAAATATTATTTTATTTAGATTGTGATGAAATTCAATAAAACGTATGTTTAGTATTGCAAGTGAATAAAGAATTTCAATTCGATATCAACGTTTACGAGATATTTCCCTTCATGATTATTTGTTTGAATTAGCCAAAGCTACACAATGGACTATCTATGCTCTGCCCAGCACGGGCATCGAACCTCGATTTTTAGTGTTGTAAGTCCGCAACTGTACCGCTGAGTCAATGGGTGGCCTTAAGTTTGTGAAATATACTATGGTTAATATTATCGTCTCCCAGTTAATGTTAATGTGAATAGCAAAGTAACTTATACATAAATGTTTTAACTATTATTAATAAAATAACTTAATTTTTCATATCAATTTCATATCCGCTTCATCTAGTATGCAGATTCAAAATACGTCCAGTTATACAAATATATAATTTACGGAAACAAGGCTTCACCTGTATTTGCAACAATTTTTTTATCGTAAAATTTCGTTAATGTGTTTGTACTCTCACTTATCACATAGATCTGCGTGGTAGTACCACTGCCATTACAGTGTGTTATTTTAAAACTATAATAATAGTATATTGTACCATAATTTTATCTATAGTCTATTGTGAAACTACTATTACTATTTTTTATAGTAGGTTCACTATGATTAAAGAAAGTGGAAAATTCTGATGAATTTCCAGTACGTGATAAACCGATATACCAGAACAAACTTAAAGAAAGTAAGCTAGAAGTTGTATGTAATTACTTCTAGATCCAGTTACCAATGGAAGGTATCTATGTTCAAATTTGAGCGACTGCAGATTTGAAACATTTGCAAATTTTTTCCACCCAAGCATTCTGTTCAGAGCTATTACGTCAAACTTATAAAACGTGTCTGTATAAACTATGTAATGCAACATAATTTTATACAGGAGAACTTCAATAATCTTACCAACAGAGAAACCTTTCGGATCTGCAAGTATAATATTCTATTGAAATCTTCAGAATGTTTAAGTGCAATATTCTATTGAAACATTCAGCATGTGCAAGTAAAATATTCTAAAAAAGTCTTCAGAATCTGCATGTACAATAGTGCATACTAATTCTTTTATTACATAAACAACATCATAATTTATATCAGTAACACGTAATAAGATTTTAAATTCTGTGTCTTATATAATTTTGCTTCAATGTATTCTGTCTGTTTGTTTTTACTTTCGCACAAAAATAATAAAGGCTATGTGTTCAAGGTATCTCTAATTAAGGAGTGTAAGACTAGAGCGAAAACAGATGGTCATCATAACCCACCTCTAACCCTTGTGTTACTCTTTTATCAATGAATAATGAACTGACAGTTACTTTGTAACGTCTCCAACAGCTAATAGGTTGAACATATTTAACCATCGAAGTACGAATCAAATGCTCTGACCAACGGGTCATGCCAGGCCTCAGTTGCCCTTAATTAAAGAGTAGAGTCCGAAAACTTTTCCCATGTATTACTTCCCTGAAAAAATACTTTTAATATAAACAAATAATTATTATCAAAATCGTCACTCATATGGAAGCCTATCTATTACCTCCAAAAGTTATCAAAGACTTTATAGAGAGAAAATATAAAAACCGTTTTGACAATAATTCAATGCAAATTAACATTTAAAGACAAAGTAGTAAAAAAACACAAAGCGTTTATTTTGCAAATGTTGAACACGTTTATATTTTACATTATTTGGAGAAATCATGATTTTTAGTCTTTATACATATTTATTTTAAACACATAAATATCACTTCTTTAATTCTATATATTTAATTTCAAATAATTTATTTTTAGATATAATGTTTTTGTAATTTTATAAATACAGTTCTTGAAATATTTAGCTCTGTATAAACATCTTTAAACTTATAACCATGCAATACATAATAATTTATTGTTTCTTCTTCTGGTTCTAAGATTATACGTGTTTCTACATTTTAAAAAGGTATGCAAGGCATGCGGTGTTTTATCCTTATACTTGAGCTAAAAGAAGTCTTAGAGTTCGAACGGCGGGCCTGGCCTCACAGGAGCAAACCTTAGATTTGAACCGTAATGCTGCTAAACATGTTCCACCCTTTCAGCTGTGATTGCATAATATGATTGACATTAGATACCGTTTTTACTTTCGAGGGGAATGAAAAAGCTTCTTATAGGCATGTAATTGGTGGGTTGATTCTTAGTATTTGCAAATATAGATTTTACTACCTTAATAGGCCAGGTAGGGCCATTTGGATTAATCTGAGGGTCGGGGTTCGAATCACCGTTGCACCAAATATCCTCGCCCTTTCAGCTGTAAGAGTGTTATAATGTGACGGTCAACCACACTATTCGTTGGTAAAATAGTAGCCCAAGAGTTGGCGGTGGGTGGTGATGACTAGCTTCCTTACCCCTAGTCTTACACTGCTAAATTAGCGACGGCTAGCTCAGATAGCATTCGTGTAGCTTTGCGTGAAGTTAAAAAAAAACGAAAAAACTTCCTTAATAAGAAAACAGCTTCACATTTTAAAATATAAGTAAGAAACGTTTAGATTATCCGTAAGTGAAGCTAAGAAAAATATCCGAGTTGTTATTATTTAGGAATTGGGCATGGCACAGAGAGGATATATTAATTAAAACTTTGGACATCAGACAAAATTTAATATACTATGCAACAACTTAACAAAGGTAATTCCCTATGATTCATTAACAGTGCAAACAAAAAAATAATTCCAAGAAGGAACAGGTTAACACTCAACCTCACCCTACCTGGTTTAAAACATGGACAGGATTCCGATGAACAAAAACATCAATTAATAATTGTGACCACAGTTTATGACTGTCGTATGAAAGGATGTGTTTTAAATTTATGAAGAAGCTTTATTTGAAAAACAATGTAAAACTGATAGAAGTTTGTATTATTTGACTGTCAGATTTAGTAATTCTGTCATTTACTGCATGCACCCCTCTAAACAATAAATATTTCACCATCCAGAGGTCGTAGCTGAAGAATACACCATCTTCTGGTAATTCATAATAAAGAAATGATACTTGTGTGAATGTGTGTTAATTGAAAAATATTCTGATTTAAAAAAAAGATCAGTATAATAAAATGTGTCAAGTTTCTTTTCAGCTATCAATGCATAGAAATGGAATCTACTTTTAATTATAAATGATCAGAATATTAAGGTACTCATGAGTCAACTAGAAGAAGTTACCGTCTGATAAAATTGTTATGCATTTTTTATTCTTTCCATACAAAGGTAATCTTCATATATAATTTATTTTGAAGTTGCTCATCAGTGTTACAGCGGCATGTCTGCAAACTTACAACGCTAGAAATCAGGTTTGTATACCCGTGATGGACAGACCACAGATAGCCCATTACGTGACTGTGTACCTAATTATAGAGAAACTTCTGCGTATATGTTTCTGTATTTTTTTGTGTGTAAAATTTCACACCATGAATTGCTACCTTAATAGTGGTTTGCTGTATAGGCATCTGTATATATGTAAGTTACGAAAACCGATTTATCACAGTTCAGTTACACTCAATATCAAAACATTAAAACATTAAACCTTCACTGAGTCTTACTGATTACAAACAAATTTATTAATGTATATTACTTTCTCTATTCTTTTATTACACACTTTTATATAAAATTTGGTTAAAATATGTCGAAAGTTCTCGATAGATTGTTAAGGTTTTCTGAAGTTGAAACTAAGACATGAGTAAATTTTGACATTTATTACTGCGTATGTTGATTTATAAAAGATAAATTTATTTATTTTTTGTGTAAAGAGATTGGTTTTAACATTCACGTACGAAACATCCGAGTCAATAAAAATAGTTTGATATTTAGAACTTGACAATTACATGGAGGTCAAATACTAAATCAAAAATACAGGTGATGGTACTGTTAGCAAACTCAACATGGTCACTGCAACTCTCTATAGTGAAGATTTATCTAAACAAATATGAAATAGGCCAAATATGAGCTAAGTCTTGCTCTTGTAGTAAAACGTTTTAATGGCTCGTCTATAAAGGCATATACAATTTGCAATGTTAAAACACACACCATAAAACATACATAATCAGGACATTGAAGATTACGATGAAAAAGTGCAAGCGAGTAACAAAGTTATGGTAAGCTTAACTTTAAAAAAAGTTTTGCATATAACATATAGTTCTTACAAACTTGTGGTTCTACACAAATATAAACGTATTGTTACATAATGTCTAAGCACAAATTTCATTATGAAAACAGCAACCCCGTCATTAAACATAAAATGTCTCTTCACACTGAATTATGTTTTTGTACAGATATCTCTCATCAGCACATTTACTTGGGTGTAATGTTTGCTTTCTGCCTCGTGCTGAATTCCACATATTCAGTTCACTCAGCTCTCCTTCCATATTTTGAGAACCATCAAATACACCAACAACTGTACCCTGATCTTCTCCAAAAACAACTGTATCTCCTTCTTGAACTGTTTTACCCTTAGTTACCTCAGTATATTGCCATAGCAACGATAACCATTGATCATCAGAGATGAGCTTCTTTCCCAGGAAGACTACACGTAGCGAACGTGATGCCATTTTCCAACCTCTAAGTCAGAGGGACACTCAATATTTATCTGTGTTTTACCACTGATAATTAAACTTATAATATTCCTTGTTTCCTGATTAGTTAGATTCTCATTATTCGTTGCATCTAGGGCATATGAAAATACATGGAGTCTTCTATCTAAACGATGAACTTTGAACCAAAAACAGAAGGTTAATTCCTGAGGACTTGTTAAAGTACCATCCATCACCAAACGAGGGAAATAACTGGCTGTAGAAGGAGTAAATTACTGGTAGTTTCTCCTTCTTCCAAAGCATACGACAAACTCAACGAGTTATAGGACTGAATAGTTGCATGATTTCTATAATAAAATGATAAATGAATAAGAAAACAACCAAACACAGACTTCTAAATTCATTGCTGTTCTGTTTTTATCCATCAAAAAAACTTTTATTACTGTTTTTAGAGTATAGAACAGCAATATGATTCTTTTGAATTCTTATCTAGTGTAGTAATTCAAAAGGAAAAAAAAATAACGCAATAAAACTGACAAGACAGGCATTTATCTTCAGCGATGAATCTTGAATTATTGAATGGTGTATTGATGAAGCGAAACTTTCAATATATTTTATACGTGATTGAATAGTGTTTTTGGTTAAGAGTAGAGTACTTTATCCACCTTTGATGCTAGACCCAAAAACGGAAGGAAACATAACATACATATTGCCCGATGAGCTTCAAGTAACATACAAATATAAATTGAATAAAACTAAAAATTAGAAGGCAAGTCATACTAACATCATAACAAGAACAAATGGGTTTAACAAATCTGCCCCACAAGATAAAACCCTTCTAAACCAAAGGAACAGATGAAAACTGAAGTGGTAGTCAGTTATCATCGTCCCGGTGTTACAGCGTTATATTTGTGAAATTATACTGTTAGAAACCTAGCATCGGTAGCTTTGTGTTTAATAATGAACATGAAACTTCAGCCAACATAAAGTACATTTTAATATTTTTATATATATTAATACGTATTTTATATTTAAAAATATGTGTGTGTGTACGTATATATGTCTGAATATTTAATCTTGACCATTTTTACACATATAAAACGTTTTGATTAAAGATAACTTTTTTGTTATTGGTTATTATTTTAAAGTTTATTAACAATAAAATATTTAATTAAATATGAGATTCCATCAAGAGCCATCAGTAGAAAGTATCAGTTTTATTGACACATTCTCATACAAAGCTCGAATATCTCATTGTTGTTTTCATACTTCCTTCATTGGATCCACCCAAGTGGGAATTCAGGCCAAAACTGTCACAGGAATGTACCAAAACAGATACCGTGTTTTGAAACTCTTCGCCACTCCCATGATACTGAGTCCCGGCATGATGAGGTGGTTTAGGTACTTGATTCGTAATCCGAGGGTCGCGGGTTCGATTTGCCTTTGCAAACATGCTCGTCCTTTCAGCCTTGGGGGCGTTAATATGTGACTGTCAGTACAACTATTAGTTGATAAAAGAGTAGCCGAAGAGTTGCTGATGAGTGGTGATGACTTGTCTTACTTGGTAGATTCGGGAGATAGCCCGATGTGGCTTTGTATAAGAAAAACACACACCAGTCTACACTGCTAAATTAAAGACGTCTAGAGCAGTTATCCCTCGTGTAGTTTTGGATTAAATTAAAAAAGAAACAAATAAACCATTAATTCTGATATTCATTCACCTAATTGTAATTTCTAAATTAAACATTTTTTATTAGCAGTGAATAGTAATTAACCAATAAAATTATTAAAAAAAAAGATACATTTAAACAAAATTATAAAAATGCATTCCCTCGAGTGTGGTGTTTCATTTCACAGTACTGTCTACCAACGTAAATATTATTTTTCGAGTGGTCCTTCTAGTTTTTCTACGTTTTTATTTTAACAAAATGGAGAAGAGGAAGAAAAATTTTAAAACTTCTTTGAGTACTTATTTCTATTAATTTGATTTGTTTGTTTGTTTTTCGTATAGCAAGGCCTCATCGAGCTATCTGCTCAGCCCACCGAGGGGAATTGAACCCCTGATTTTAGCGTTGTAAATCCGGGGTGTTGTTAGTTTGAAACAATCTTGAAGCTGTTGTTATATATTCGTTCTAACAATGTTGGGGTGTTGTTTTTTTTTAATTTAATATTAACGGTATTACGGAATGTAAAAAAGAGATGAAATGCTGATTACATAATAACGGCAGTATTATTATTTCCTTGTAATTGTGGCACGACATGGCCAGGTGGGTTAATGTGTTGGACTCGTAGTCTAATGGTGGTGAGTTTGAATCCCCGTCGCACCACACATGCTCGTGAGGGCGTTATAATGTGACGATGAATTCCTCTATTTATTGATAAAAGAGTAGCCCAAGAGTTCCTGGTGGGTGGTGATGACTAGCTGTCTTTCCTCAAGTCTTACACTGCTAACTTAGGGACGGCTAACGCAGGTAGCCCTTGTGCGCGAAATTAAAAAAAAAAGAAACAAACAATCTTTATCACAGTTCGAGGAATGAACTTCAGCAAAAAAATGTGAAATTGAAATCCAGCAAAGAACGCAGAACACATCATATACAATTTCAAAATAAAATAATTTTCTATTTTTTTAAATATAACAGAAAATAATCATATAAATCTTAACAAATGTATCAGTTTTTACCCACCACTTGCTAAATGATGTTTGAATACATAATACCACGTTTCGTAAGAGATGTTATTAAGTCGTTATGATACAAAAAATGAAACACAGATAACATAACTTATAAAATATAATTATAAATTTCTAATATATTGTTTGATCCAAGTGTAATACGACTATCTTTCTCACTGCAAATGGCTGATTTTTAATTTAAAATGGAAGATATATTTTTAAATTCTAACGTTTACTGTAGTACTGGTAACTGTAATAAAAATAACGAGAAATGAAACATTATTCTCGATATCATCACCTGGTAGATAAATTTGTCGACTAAACTAAAGTAATAAGAGAAATTAGTTTAATATTCTATAAGTCATAAAACAACTATAGATCTTTATGTAATTAGAGTCTAATGGTATTCTAATTTAGCTATCAATTGTAAAATATAAAAGGAATAAACATGTTACTATTGGTTAAGCTTCGTGCTCGGCGGTAAATATGTAATATCAAACTCTCAATAATTAGAAGTTAATGAATAATATACAGAGATTCCTAGAGGTAGTTTTTGTTCGATGCTATTTGTTTCTAAAAATGGGATAGAAGAAAATAGAGATTTATATTCAAATGGTGACAAACAACTATAAGAAACCTTCAAATAAACATTTTCTGGTGAAACAGTTCAACATATTAGGGATGTCTTTCTTTACTGCTACTTAGCCACTCTTACAGCCGTTTCCAAGAAAGAATAATACAGAGCACAGAATGGTCAAAGAGGAGTGAATCCAGTGAATTTGTGTTACATCTAGAGATCTCGATAATTAAAGTTTGGTAGAACTTCTGAATCAAAAATAAACTAGACATTACAGAAAATGTCACATAATGAAATATGCACAGATTACACTGGTAGTACCATTATAATAACTTTATTATATTTTCTCATTATTGCAGAAATATCATCTCTTGTGACCTAGACCTCGAAGGTAGTGTCAATATCTTCTTTTTATCTAATTAAAGCATCTCATACGTTTGTGAATTTTTTTATACGTATCAAAATGCTGCACTGGTTTGTGTGGCAATTACTAAAAATCAGCTAGAAGTGGTATTTTTGCTTATATAAAAGAATCTATATATACCAAAAGTTATGCTTATATTCCTGGGTCATCCACATTAAACTAGTGTTAGTCACATGTAAGAGAACTACAGATGTATAATAAAAATGTAAATGTTTATTTTTCCGCATTTTCTACTTTTATTTTCTTTAACCACTTGCAAATTATTTCTAGAATGTAAAATAGATGTACTGTGTCAACCTCAATTTTACGAAATCCATTTCTTTAGTCAACTGTTCTCGCATTTCTGTGTAGCTGTTCAGCTATATTCAGGCTTAGTTCTTAAATAGCAGTTTCTAAAAATTAAAAATCACCTTGACAATTAAACTAGAATATTACCACTTTAATGAATATTAAGAAGGCTCATCATCTCACCTTAAGATATTAAACTTCCATTAGAAGTTTAAACTCGTATAAACCCATTAATGGTTAAGGATCAGTGTATTTATTTAAATGCCAATTTTACAGAAATTTGCTTAGCAGAAATATTTCTAATTGAGTAATTTTATTTTCCAATTTCAAAACAAAATCAATAAAAATGGTTATTTTATTTTGGTTCAAGTGACTCAACTAATATTTTTAGTCTTCGAGAAGAAGGTAAATTTACACAAGATTAGAAACAACCATGTCAAAGTTCGTAAAGAATGTTGTTATTAAAAACGGATGTTTTTTGTTTCAAAACAAAACTATCTCAGACTGTCAATTGTGTCTACTTTGAAGAATCGAACTCTCTATTTCAGCGTTGTGTGTTGGTAGACTCAATACTGTTCTACAAAAAATGAAGTAAGCAAGAAACAAGCGAAAGTAATATTACATCAAATAAAGTTAACATTATTATAGCTAAAAAACTATAGATTTAACTCTCAACCAGTGTTATTTCGCCTTGTCTAATTGTTATACTTAAATCTACGAAAACATCATTCTGGAGGTTTGGGTTAAGTTATTCTTATATAAAAAGCTTGTGATTCTCTTTTGTATTCTATACTTATAATAACGAATTGTATATACTGCAACATAGAATGTATCAAATTTGAAGCAATTAAACTGTACTTTTATTTTAGCAAATGGTTGTGAAAATAATATTCTGCTGAATTTTGTTTAATAATATAAATGTCTTTTTTAACAATTGTTCCATTTCAGTAAATTTTAACTGATGTGTTGTCGGACAGTTTGAAGAGTTGTGTAATGAATTCTCAACGAACTTTGCCGAAGCAATAAAATAAGTTAACCAATCAGATCATTTCAATAAAATCATTCTTGGTGATTATCAGATCAGTTTTGTTTCTTTCAGAATTTCATACACGTTCCCTCTAGAGTTAAAGCAGCAAGCCAATTGTGTCTGTTGAACTCTTAAATTACTGTTGTTTAACCAAATAGTATTTGACCATTAATGTTATAGCACATCCATAAACTCAAATTTAGTCAAGTGGTTGTGTGGTAAAGGACTCGTACAATCAATCCTCCGATGCACAGTTTGTGTACACTAACCTCTAGACCACACGCGATCCTTGAAATGATACCTGTATAATATACTCTTAGATTTTCTACAAGATTTAAGTAACACTATTTACAGGAGACTAAGTTACATAACTTTTCACATCTGTTGAACAGTATGTTTGTTCCAATGTAGCGAAACTCGTAGTTCCATATTACAGAGTGCTTAGTCCAATGCCGTAGATTGCTGTGAACTGTATAATCTCATATCACAGAATATGCAGTCTCATGAAGATGATAATATTTAACAGAATAATATTTCATAAAGAACGATGTTTTGTTAATAAAAACTTCTTTAGAGATATTTAGCCATTTGAGATGTAAATTTGTTTTTTCTTTAAGAAATCCTTTTAGAGTGTTTATCTTTCAAATATTGATTTTTGCCAGTAAAAATGTTTAATCCACTGCATTCTTTATATTCTTAAAAAAAGTGGAAAAGTCAACTGTCTTATCTCGGAAGTATAGCCAGAATGATGAAAGAGAACTGTATGGTATCTGAGCGAAAGGAAATAAAAATTCAAAAGTGCAAATCCTTGGAAACGAGTTTAACATTCCTTGGTTCAATATGGGATAAGTATATGTGTACGCGACTGTCAACTATCAGGATAAATTCTGTCAAGTTCATATCACACAAGTAAATATTATCACAGTAGCGTGTATAAAAGTAGATGTCATGTGTTACTGTATGAACACCACTGTAATATAGTTGACCTGATCAAAGACGTGCAACGTGAAAGAAAATATTTTCAACTTCATTGGGTGGAAACTATTTGCTGATCGGTTATAAAGTATGGAAAACCCGACAGATGGCAGCAAAAGAAACACGAGAGTGTTTTCACTGTTATAGCTTTTTTTTTTTGTTGTTTATTTGAATTTCGCGCAAAGTTACTCGAGAGCTATCTGCTCTCGCCGTCCCTAACTTAGCAGTGTAAGACTAGAGGGAAGGTAGCTAGTCATCACCACCCATCGCCAACTCTTGAGCTACTCTTTTACCAACGAATTGTGGGATTGACCGTCACTTTATAATGCCCCACGGCTGAAAGGAGAAGCATGTTTAGTGCGACCGGCATCACTGCTACAGCCAAGATCAATTACCAAGTAAAACATCAAGATCCAAATGTGTTGTTTGTAGATTGGATAATTTAATATAAAGTAAGAATATACTGCTCTGCCTTGGGTAACATCATGGATTATGTCAATTCTATAAACTTTGAAAATCAAAATTGTCACATAAGATGGAATTGAAATAATTTTTGGTTTGGTTTGATTTTCGAGCAAAGCTACACGAAGGCTATCTGCGTTAGCCCTTCCTAATTATAATGGTGCAGTCAATTCCACTATTTATCTGTAAAAACAATAGACCAAAACTTGGTGGAGGTGACTATCTGCCTTCCATTTATTTTTGGTTACATATTATGTTTTATTCGGAAGAGTTTACGACTTATGATTAATTTAGGTTAATTTATTACTATTCAAAATAATCGGAAATTTGAATTTATAACTTAATTAAATGTGGATATGTATCCAATTTATGGTATTTAAATACAAAATTATATACAATAATTTTAACGAACTTACAAAAAATGCTTGGTTTCATATCCGGTCTAGAACCGAATATCGACGGTCTAGGTTCACTTCGAGCAAATTAATTCTCAGTGCATATTGTCACATTTCGCTTAAACTAACACATTATTTTCTTGGCTAGTCTCACTCGTTTACAAGCTCACTTCTTACTGAAGAATATATTTATTGTCGTTTTAGAAATAATAAAGTTCGAAATAATGCACTAAAGTTGAAATTTTTCATATGCATGGATAAACAGCTACTGTGTTCAAAAGTATGTTGTATATAGCAGGTTTATGAAAAACATTCAAAGAAAGAGACAGAAAGAAACGAATCTAAAAAACTTGAATTAAAACTATTTGTTGAATTAAATTAAATTTGAGGAATTGCAAGGCACCAATAAACATAAAAAACTCGTGGATTGGAATAGCTACAAAAATAAATAATATAATGGAAACACTGGACTGGTATATTGACACATAGGCAAGTCATAGGGAAACTTAAGAACCAAAAACGGTACGTGGAAATTTTATGTTAGGGTGTTTCATATATTATCATATACTTATGATGACATCTAGCTAGGCCGTATTCTTAGGTTCGAATTTGGCTATGATATCAATGTTATAGTTACAGCTACCTACCATTTCGGATGCCAGTTTTGATTTCATTCCTTTATGTTACCGTTCAACTGCACCAACAGACTGCAGAAAGTCATAAATAGATAATAGATAAATACCTTTTATTTACAAAACGAGGCAAAAGTGTGGTGGTAGTTTTACTGTACAGAAACAACATGGAATTTATATTAACAGTTGGTTGGCATAGCACCTTTCAGCCCCGGTATTTCCAGGTGGGTTAAAGCGTTTGTGCCGTAATCTGAAGGCCGCGGGTTCAAATCCCTGTCACAAGAAATATCCTCACCTTTTCTCTCGTGGGGGCATTATAATGTAAGAGTAAATCCCACTATTCGTTGGTAAAAAGAGTAGCTTAAGATCCGGTAGTGGGTGAGGATGACTACCTGCCTTCTTTCTTGTTTTACACTGCTAAATTAGGAAGGGCAAGTGCAGGTAGCCCGTGTGTAGCTTTACGCAAAATTCAAACCAATCAAACAAAGCACCTTCCAATCGGTAAAGTTCCATCGAGTATTATCAACTATTGTTATTGTATAAACTAATATCACGTGACGATTTATAATAAAGGTAAGTTCATAATATCTAGATAATGTGCGTTATTTAACAATCAACAATTACCGTCGAACCGTATAATTCTTTCGAAAACTTTAGCTACAAACGGATAATCTACTTTGATTGGCCTAACCAATGTTTAAGTATCAACACGTTATTTCACCTTATAAATTTGATGCTCTGAATAAGCCATCCTTAATCCAATTGAAAAAAACAAACAAACTCTATAATAAATGATACATGTGTATTATTATCTTACTGAATTATTATTACTGAACAAAATCTCCAGCAGTATAAACTACGTTACATCTTTGAATGGTTTACAGTTTTAACAATTTTCCAAATCTGTTTACATAATGTGTAAATAGCATTTAATAAATGAAATTCTTTATCCACTTGCATATATATATGTAGAATGTAACCTAGCTCAGGTGAAGATTATGTTTTTTCTATTTTAGAAAAACATCTAATCAACCAAGAAACGGACCACACATGTTCCCTTTCTTCTCCTGGACCAACAGACTGTGCTGATATTCTACTTAATAGACATTCTGCTAGTGGATCGTACCGTATCTGACCCAGGTCATGGATGACGACTGGAAGTTTCTATGTTTACTGTGACATGACTACTGATGGGGGAGGCTGGACGGTAAGTAACGTGTATTACAGATAATAGAAAATTGTTTTTGTAAAAACATGTGTAATAAGTTTAATTATTACAATAAACTTAAAAGTAATCATTTTCTGTTACTAAGGTAATCCAAAGACGAGGAAACCATGGAAACCCAAAGGACTACTTTTTCAAACCTTGGACAGATTACAAAGTTGGATTTGGAGATATTAAGAAAGAGTTCTGGCTTGGTAGGTTCTGTTCACAGTTTAAAAACACATGGTGTTAATGATATACAAAGAGTTATGGTTAGATAAGTTAAATTAGACTTTTGAATACATTTTTCAGAGATACAAGATAAAAATCATTGTTCCTTTAAGGATGTAACAAAAATATGTAGTAAAGACGTTAATAATTCTTGTCTCTTCTGTCAAAGTCTTTGTTGGATAACTAACAGAATTATCTTAATCCGTAAACCTTCCTTAGTTAGTAGTTTGTTGTAACGTTTCAATTATTGGTTTTTATGTTGTTGTTTTAGTGAACTGCTTTATACAACTATGAAATATATTTAAGTCTTCCATTTTGAAAATAGATTGATAAAAGTTTATTTTAAAATAATTTTACACAATTTAAATGTTTCCCTTCATTTACTATGAAATAAATTTTGTGTAAAATGAAAATGTTTCATTATTAATTTATTGGAAACGATCGGATCTATGCTCCAACAAACCAAGGAAATTATTCAATCAGGTTTGATTTAAAGGACAAGGAAGGAAACGAAAGGTTTGCCATCTATCGTGAGTTTTGGATAGAAAACGAAGACTACTTATACAGATTACATGTCAGTAATTACTCTGGTGACGCAGGTAATCAAAGTTCACTGTTTAATGTAATTTATAAGGATTATCTTGTATCTAACTCTTTCAGATTATCATTTCAAAACAAACAGGTAGAAATATTTTCATGAAGAAAACTAGTTAAAATATCTGATAATAAATTTATGTCAGATTTAACAAAGTGACCATTGGCTATTCCACTTGCTTGTATAACTTTCGTATGGAAAGATAAAATCCATTAATTTAAGGGAAAAAAGTTTTAATTTAAATAACACAGCAAATTTAGAGAAACGATGGCAATCAGGTTGTTACAATAAACTAAACCAATTAATTAACTATGTAACCTCTATAAAAACCACAGTGTGTGTTACGTCTGATTTGTCGAAATAGGAGGAGTCATACAAACCAAAATCAATTAATCGAAACAGCATAGTTTAATTACTCTCTGTTTATTACGATTTTAGTGACAGGAATGCAAAGGCCTCCTTTATACGGAGAGTGTGAAAACTTATAAGTGTTGAGAATGTTGGTATAATAAGCATAAAGTGAAAACACAATGTGAGATCATCTAGCCCACAGCCAAGTGTCATATAATTCAATGAATGATCTTAATTTTGATTAGATCAAAATAGAATTTACCTACGTTTTACTGTCTCAACTTTACATTAGTTGTCTATCGTAAGGATTGATAAGTCATTTTATGACTACAGTTTTTGTGATAATTATGAATTGTTTCATTATTTCACTTATGTATCTATTTTTGTAATAAGGCTGTTTTATATCTGATATATATCACTGTCTTGAGCTGTTTTGCACCTCATTTATTATTGTCCTAATTCAGTATAACACTCGTTCTATTCAAAATAACTTCGGCTGGTATCGAACTCACGTTCTGAACTATTTTACCTCAACTATTGGATTTATCTCTCATAATTAGTGTCTATCCTGTACATCATTAGACGTCATAAACTTATTTTACATTTGTTGTATATGATGTACAGTTGACCATGGTGAGAATTTTGGGTAATAACGTGATGGGCAAATTTGGATGTGATTTTCGTGATCAGCAGCCAAAGATCTATAAGAACACCAAACAGTGTTCAAGAAGCAAAAACTTTGTTGTGCAATGTTATGTTAGAATGTCTTTCTTATTGTGGGTTTTGGTGAATATGGAAGACTTTCTTTGTTTATGTTGTCATTAAAGTGTTAGGTATATTTATGTTTTCGTTAAGAATATAATATTAAAACTGTTTGTATCTTCAATATATCGTTATTATGTACTTTTAATCAACCAACTAACATATTTCACATATTGGTTTATAATAGCTGATTTATTGATGTCATGTTACTGATTCATACTACAGGAGACGGGTTCAGTGGACACAATGGGTTCAGTTTTTCTACAAAAGACAAAGATAATGACATTTATGAAACAAGCTGTGCCCAAACCTTTAAAGGAGGTTGGTGGTATAGCAAGTGTCACAGTTCCAACCTCAATGGACTTTATCTGAATGGTGAACACGAGAGTTATGCTGATGGTGTGGAATGGGGTGCATGGAAAGGACAGAAATACTCACTTCCAGATGTGGAGATGAAGATACGACCCCTATACTAAAACCAGTATGATATATAAGGAACAATACACAAATTGTATTTTTTAATCTAAATTTCGGTTATAGCAATTGTATCTATGATATTCGGAGATTGTTTAAATTATTTTCTTTCTAATAGTTACAATGTTAATAATATTGTATCAATAATCACAGGACTAAAATTCTATACAGAATTATTTTATATTAATAACTTTTGTGTTTTCTATAATAAAAGTAAACACTCAACGTTATTATATATAAGTTTAAGAAACTTTTTTGTTTGAAAGTCACTTTGATACTTAAGGTATTCCATACACAAATTTTACAATAAATAATGTTGCCGATAGGTGTCTAAACTAATCACGTGACGATATATTGTTACTATTAGATTTATCTAAAGACAGCGAACTGAAAGTTCTTAAGAAATATTTATAAATACAATATTTTGTTTTCATATCACGATAACATTACTAATAGTTTTGTAGATAACACTCGTAGCTATCTTGATACTATAACATCTAGACATGTATACTAATGACGTCACTCAAGTTATGCCTGTCACCACAAGTACATCTAGTAACCACGTGACTCACGTCACAGTGATTTGAGTAAATGAATATTGTAACACAATGACACTTGATGTTTGGAAATATACAAAGATACTCGTGTTTTGCCCTCAATAAATCATAGTACAGGAAACAGGACCATCGTATAAAGATCTATATAAGATATCTATTGTTTCTGGTTGATTCACATGGAATAATTATTGTTTGAACAAGATCTATAGAACATAACCGATGTTTCTCTAAGATATATTTAACTGTATTTTCCTCGCTGTGCATATTGAGATTCTTATGAAACATGTTGTTTACTGTTCTTTAAAAACCAAAATTGTGTTTTACACAAATGTTACTTTTAATTATGTTGTTAAGTTTAACACATAGATGGTCTAAATAATTTTCAGTACTTTTAATTTTTCTCTTGTTATTGATCCTTCAAGTAACTTTAGATAATCTCTAGAATTTAAAGATATAAAAAATGACATCAACTATATTAGTCACTAATAAATCACACTGTACAACAAAGGTTTTGCTTCTTGATCACTGTCGGGTGTTCCTTATAGATTTTTGGCTGCTGATCATGAAAATCACATCCAAAATTACCCATCACGTACCGTTTCATCGAAATCTTCAGTTTTACCAGGACATTGTTATAATGGAAAAACAATATCAGGGCAACTAGAATCCGTCAATGCTTGCTGAATACTGTTAGACACTGCAACGTGATTCACCGGACATTGAATACAAACAAAACTCAGGAGCAAAACACTTTTAATTATGTTGAACTTAATAGCGTATTAGAAACATAAACGCAATTAAATAAGTTATTGCCGGTAAACAGTTAACAGTTTATTTCTCAGAGTTTCTACGTGATGAAGCAAAACCAAAACTATATTTGTGCATACCCACCAGGTACCTGTCACAATCAGCAAAAACATTTTAAGAAGCAAAACTTTTTTAAAAAAATTGTTGTGCAGTGTTATTGAAAATTATTCTGGTTTGATTCAAAGCTCAAAAGAATGATCACAAAAAATTAAAAAAGATCTTAAAGATTCAATAAATATGCAACAGAGGGGAATAATTGTAAATAGGACATACGGTGGACTAGTTCTAAAATAATATTTTGATGATTAATTACAAACACAACATTTTACTGATCGATAGACGATTTTAGTTATAAATACCGCACATTATAATTATAAATAACACATATGGTGAAAATAATTTTAAATATAACTTACGATTAACTCTAACAGTGACATTTTCATTTATACTTGATTTAATTATTATTTCTTTAATCGTTACATTATTTCAAAACATCGTTCGTTAGCATTTAGAAAATAAATATACTTCAATTTACGAATGTAGAGAAATCTTATACTAAACAATTCATTTAACAAAGTTAGAAGCTGAGATGTTCCACTGGCCACCTACTTGTTGTGTTCGAGACCCTTCACAGAAATTCTACCTCCGATGGCTTATAATATGGTTGTCAATTCTGTTGTTTTTTGAATTACGCACAAAGCTACGCAATGGGCTATCTGTGCTCTGTCCACCACGAATATCGAAACCCGATTTTTAGCGTTGTCAGTCCAAAGACATACCAATAAGCCATTGGGGGCTGTCAATTTTGAACCGTTAGTAAAATGTGGTCCAAGAGTTAGTGGTGTTGATTATCTGTACTACCTTCAGATCTCTACTGTTCACAAGCTAGCACAAATAATCCTGAATAGGTTTATGATAAATTTAAGAAACAAACCAATAAGACATAAATGAAAGATTGATGAACAATTTAATTTAACGAAATGTGTTACATTACGAACTTTTTCTGCATTTGAAATTTTTAAAATAAGAAACTTCACTGTCTTAAGAGCTTAAAAGTACTAATATCAATAATATAGCCTGTTTGGAGAGTTGATTAAAATGTTTCTTACACAGACGTGGTCAGAGGTTGTTTAGAAAAAGTCGTGTACGACACTAAGATGTAGTAAATCTTAGCTTGTGTTAAACACTTCCATCTTTAACACCTTTTGTTGTTGATCAGGAAGAGGTCAACCCTAGAAAGTCTCGAATCTCTGTTGTTCATTATTTTCTAATACTTTGTCGCGTGTTTAATCGCTGTTATATCGATGAGAATGTTTTTATCCATATGTCTAACAATACATAAGAAATATTATCTTGACGATTATAGTTAGTCAAAGATAATCAGACGATATTGATCTGATACCAAAGATCAGATACTTCAGACATGTTTATATTGCTCAAATGAGTAACAATTTAGTTTAAACTAAGAATGTAAAGCTTAACTTGAAATGGATCTCAACGTTTGAAGATTACTTGTAGTATTTTAGCTACAAAATCGAACACAAGTTCCTGCAACATGTTAACAGTATACAAATATAATGACCATCTGATTTCTGATTTCATTATAATGTTATACAGTAATAACTTTGGCAGCTTTCCAATAATAAAACATGAAAGTTTAGAACAGTAAAAACGTTATAGTTTAAAACTGTTTAAATATTAAATTGTCTCCCAACAATCATTTATCACTGGAGACGAGTGAATTATGCTTTCATCAGATTATAAAGGTATCTTACAATGATATTGCGATAATGAAGTAATTGCTTGGCCGTACATTTAATTATATATAATGACATGTCAATGAAATTTTTAAATTTAGTAATAATTAACTGGAGTTCTTTATAAACTATTTTAATAAAAAATAAACAAACGTTCCCTCAACTCGGAGAAAAGAAACAAAAAATAACGTGCCAGATATATCATTGGTTATGTCTATAGATATAATTTTTAACAGAATATTTTTTCTCCTGATAAAACAATCGGTGATGACAACAGGTTATCATAGAGAATCACTGCCTGTTTTAACGATTCTAAGTTTTCTCAGTGCTATCTTTACAGTGACACTTAATACTATAAAGATGTTGTAATGTAAGAACAAGTCTGGATAACTGTACAGCTGAGTGACTAGACACAACAAAACATAAGGATGTCGTAGTGAAAGAACAAGTTCATATAACTGTAGGGATGAGTGACCAGACACAATAAGATTGTGAATGACTAGATTCAGTGACTTGATAAGGATGATATTTTGACACTGTCTCTCCCGATGTGCTGAATTTTCACAATGTTAAAACTCATCTTTACTGTATACTTTAAGAACCTCTTCAGTGTCGATTAATAATTTTATTCTATGTAAAATTACACAAACATTATTAACATAATCAACAATTCCATGAACAGATATTAATAACAAATAATTAATTATATTAATAACAAATAATTAATTAGAAAATTAGATTTTTCATGTGCAAAAGCATTGTAATGTTTACTAAATTTCTGCCAAATTTGGTCAAGATACTCTTAATATATTAGAAGTTACTAGTATATGTACTGTAACGAGTACTAATGGTTATGAATCAGGTAAGATGGACCTTGGTAGTATCCGAAAATTTAACAAGACCGAAACAAAGTATGCAACAAAGCAATATTGCCATATGTAGATATTTGAAGAAACTACAGAATAAGAACTATTTTTCTCACATGAAACAAATTATAGAGAAATATCTTAAAACAGTTGAATTCTTTGTTCGTTAAAAGTGGAAGCTGTCAATACATATGGATAACTAGATAAAACAAACATGGGAATATATGAGGATATCTTCTTTAGATTGTGATTAGGTTTTATTTATCTTTCCCATTTTTGTTTCTCTTTTATATTTGGTTGGATTTATACAAAGTTTCCTCTAAGGTATGATGTTATAGTTTGTGTTTCCTTTCCACTAGATAATTTTGTTTTTGTTTGTTTTAATGCTTCACATGAATTATAAATTCCACTGAACGGTTTTTTGGTTTGTTTGAAATTAAGCACAAAGCTTCACAGTGGAATATCTGTGCTTTCTCCATCACAGGTATCGAAACCCAGTTTTCAGAGGTATGAGGCCGCAGACATACCGCTGTGCCGATGAGGGGTTAATGATTTCGACATATTAACTATTACTCTCGTTTGACGAGAGGTCTCTTCAATACCATATGACATATTCTTCTTTACTTTCACTTATGAGTTATTATAATTACCATAACATAAAAAGTATATAAACGTTAATATACTAACTGGAAGTAATCATTCTTGAGATATCACAAATTCTATGAACTGGATTCCTAGTTTCGTTGAACTGAAATTAATTTTTTCAGAACTTAAAATTCATTATTTTCACTTGCTATTTCCATTTTAAAGAAAAATTTTGATCTATTGTTATTATGTCCTCTGCTATACAAAAACTGATGTCTAGAAATAAGGGTTGCCAAACAACATGTTAACAAATGTATATTTGTATATCAGTTTCAAGAAATCTATTTTAGTTTCACAAATATTAACATTTACAAAACGTCCAAAGTTTTTTCTTAAGAGAGCAGTGATAAACCTCTGTCATTTTTAAAACAGATTTATTAGCTATTAAACTTTCTATATAAAATATCATAATTTTATAAATATTTTAATTCCACTACACATCTATTTTCTCATGTTTGTAGCTTTAAAATACCAAATAATACATTCCTATTAAGAATACTCAATTTGTTAAGAAGTTTAATTTCCCTGCAGTAACATAAAATTAATTATTAAACCAACCTTGATTCTCAACTGGCTTTTATTTTTATCATTGGTCAGTAACAATAAGTATGTAAAAACAACGTACTTTATTGGCTGATGCACTGTAATAGTTACTTGCTCCCTAATATTACTGTATTTGTAATTCTATCATTCAACAGAATAGAATCCAAACAATAAAATGACGTAACTTAATAATTATGTAATTTTTAGTTCAATTGTCTTTTTAATAAACATTTCTTTAGAATAATGAAAACAACAATAAACATTATGGTGAGAATCATAGACTTTTCTGTGGCACATCAAATGGAAGTTAAATCACAGGTTATGTAAAAATATGAAAACTAAGTAAATGTATATTATAAATTAATTTCTTTACAAACCATGTCCCTATAAAACAAAATTATGATATAACTCAAGTTAACAATACAAATAACTGCATCAAAGGAACTATTCCATAAGTTGATAAGAGATAGAATGCAATAATCCATTTAGCAGACCATGGTGTCCAACAAATTCCACAAATGATATAAAATTACAATATTAGTTTTTTTCGTAATTTTACAGTTTATAATAAGCACCTCTTAATAATAATGAAATTTCTTTTCGTCAAAACCCAAAAAATATTCATACATATTAAAAAGCAAAAATACAACGTTTTGAAAACAGTGATATGTAACAAAACCACATATATCCTTACACCTTGCTGAAGGAATCTATTTAAATGTGAAAGTTCAATTAGTGTTTTCTTTTAACTATGAATTTCACTATTCATAATTTTGAGAATGTTTTCACGTAATTTTATCTGTTTTTGAAGCTCCACAATATAATATTGTACATATACTTATTGTAGATATTTTTAACAGTAACAAAAAATGTCCACAAGTTTCTTAGTTCATAGTTAGTATTCATTGTAAAGATATAAATGTTTAAATTATATTATTGAGTATCATGTATTATAAACTTGTCAAACACTCAACTTATATACCTTGTTTTCTTTTCTATAAATCATAACTCAATGCTTCTAGAGGTCTTTCTGTCTTTCTTTTTCCTGTCATCCGGTTATCTATGCCCACGACCTGGCTGTTTAGTTTTCAATTAAAAAAGACCAATTTCTTCATTTAAAGTGGCAACTTCTTCAGATCAGAATCTTATGAGCTTATTTTACGTTACACACAAGGCCTCACCAGCACTTGGAAACCATCTCTTATCATTTAAATATATATAAAACCATCCTTTACATTTTATTATGTTTGCTGCTTTCACTTCCTCTGAAGACAGATTAACTTGTTTTCATCGTTAGACTCATGACTGTGTTTTAAGATAAATTGATGATATTTTTCTAATGTTGGTTTTATATTATATTAACTTGTTTTCATCATTATACTCATGTGTTTGTTTTAAGATAAACTGATGATATTTTTAACGAATGAAAAGAACGTTACATGTGTTATTACTTCAGGTATTTTATAAAGTTTTTATTGTACTAACTTCATCATGAAACGATTCAGTAGAAATCTTAAATGTGAAACAGGTCTCGTCTGGGTGTTACATAACCTGACGTTAATCTGGGGATATACTTTCGTATCACTTGCTTAATCAGTTCTAATTCAAAGTTAACGTTAAAACTTCTCGATATTTATATTAATTAAAAAAATTGTACTACTACATTTTTGAGATTAGAAAGGTGACATTGTTTTTAGAGTTGTGAGTTTTGTTGTTAAAATAATAATCTAAGGCCTTTTTTTATACATTTTTCTTTTAGTTTAATGCCCTTGTAAGGTACTTCAGTTGGATAATTCATCATGGCATCAATTACGCCGTTAGATAAAAATATGAATATCGAGTTAAATGTGTTAGACTTAATGCATAAAACGGTGTTACTTCGTACAGAAGGAATGAATTTTGAATAAGTTTTTATGCAGTAGAACATTTATATGGAGTTGGTTGTATAGAATCGACAGTTTTCAGACCTGAATGACATGAAATTACGTTTAAAGAACTATCTGATGTAAAAACATGCATGAATATGGGTATTAAATGTGGAGAAAAACTATTACCAATCAGTGAACTGTGAATGCAGTGGTGACAGTGTTCATATTCAATGTACCACCATATGTTAACAATGACCAGATAGTTAACAACTGAAGAATTTGGATACCAATGTAGACAATATAGAACTGACGAAACTACACCAGAAGAAAATAAAGGACGTGTATATCGGAACTAGAATATTTTATGTAGTGTGTCCACCAGGCAAATCGTTATTAAAGTATGTAGTAAAATTAATTGATGCATTAGATCGTGTTGCTTATTACAACATTAAACATAACGACCAACACAAAATCTGTTATTTATGTATATATGAAAATCGTCTGTTTACTGATTGCCCTGAATTTCAGTGCTACATCTGGCATAAACAAGGACATGTGGACATAACTATTATTGTATGACGTGTAACACACAAAATCCTGAACACCATCGCTCAATGTGTCCAAAGTCAGACGGTAATGTTTCGCTTGAGGAAGGCTGTGACCTTGAACTAGTTGGAATACAAGAAGATGTATTATTTATGTATATATGAAAATCGTCTGTTTGCTGATTGCCCTGAATTTCAGTGCTACATCTGGCATAAACAAGGACATGTGGACATAACTATTATTGTATGACGTGTAACACACAAAATCCTGAACACCATCGCTCAATGTGTCCAAAGTCAGACGGTAATGTTTCGCTTGAGGAAGGCTGTGACCTTGAACTAGTTGGAATACAAGAAGATGTATTATTTATGTATATATGAAACTCGTCTGTTTACTGATTGCCCTGAATTTCAGTGCTACATCTGGCATAAACAAGGACATGTGGACATAACTATTATTGTATAACGTGTAACACACAAAATCCTGAACACCATCGCTCAATGTGTCCAAAGTCAGACGGTAATGTTTCGCTTGAGGAAGGCTGTGACCTTGAACTAGTTGGACTACAAGAAGATGTATTATTTATGTATATATGAAAATCGTCTGTTTACTGATTGCCCTGAATTTCAGTGCTACATCTGGCATAAACAAGGACATGTGGACTAACTATTATTGTATGACGTGTAACACACAAAATCCTGAACACCATCGCTCAATGTGTCCAAAGTCAGACGGTAATGTTTCGCTTGAGGAAGGCTGTGACCTTGAACTAGTTGGAATACAAGAAGATGTATTATTTATGTATATATGAAAATCGTCTGTTTACTGATTGCCCTGAATTTCAGTGCTACATCTGGCATAAACAAGGACATGTGGACATAACTATTATTGTATGACGTGTAACACACAAAATCCTGAACACCATCGCTCAATGTGTCCAAAGTCAGACGGTAATGTTTCGCTTGAGGAAGGCTGTGACCTTGAACTTGTTGGGATACAAGAAGATGTATTATTTATGTATATATGAAAATCGTCTGTTTACTGATTGCCCTGAATTTCAGTGCTACATCTGGCATAAACAAGGACATGTGGACATAACTATTATTGTATGACGTGTAACACACAAAATCCTGAACACCATCGCTCAATGTGTCCAAAGTCAGACGGTAATGTTTCGCTTGAGGAAGGCTGTGACCTTGAACTAGTTGGAATACAAGAAGATGTATTATTTATGTATATATGAAAATCGTCTGTTTACTGATTGCCCTGAATTTCAGTGCTACATCTGGCATAAACAAGGACATGTGGACATAACTATTATTGTATAACGTGTAACACACAAAATCCTGAACACCATCGCTCAATGTGTCCAAAGTCAGACGGTAATGTTTCGCTTGAGGAAGGCTGTGACCTTGAACTAGTTGGAATACAAGAAGATGTATTATTTATGTATATATGAAAATCGTCTGTTTACTGATTGCCCTGAATTTCAGTGCTACATCTGGCATAAACAAGGACATGTGGACTAACTATTATTGTATGACGTGTAACACACAAAATCCTGAACACCATCGCTCAATGTGTCCAAAGTCAGACGGTAATGTTTCGCTTGAGGAAGGCTGTGACCTTGAACTAGTTGGAATACAAGAAGATGTATTATTTATGTATATATGAAAATCGTCTGTTTACTGATTGCCCTGAATTTCAGTGCTACATCTGGCATAAACAAGGACATGTGGACATAACTATTATTGTATGACGTGTAACACACAAAATCCTGAACACCATCGCTCAATGTGTCCAATGTCAGACGGTAATGTTTTGCTTGAGGAAGGCTGTGACCTTGAACTAGTTGGAATACAAGAAGATGTATTATTTATGTATATATGAAAATCGTCTGTTTACTGATTGCCCTGAATTTCAGTGCTACATCTGGCATAAACAAGGACATGTGGACATAACTATTATTGTATGACGTGTAACACACAAAATCCTGAACACCATCGCTCAATGTGTCCAAAGTCAGACGGTAATGTTTCGCTTGAGGAAGGCTGTGACCTTGAACTAGTTGGAATACAAGAAGATGTATTATTTATGTATATATGAAACTCGTCTGTTTACTGATTGCCCTGAATTTCAGTGCTACATCTGGCATAAACAAGGACATGTGGACATAACTATTATTGTATAACGTGTAACACACAAAATCCTGAACACCATCGCTCAATGTGTCCAAAGTCAGACGGTAATGTTTCACTTGAGGAAGGCTGTGACCTTGAACTAGTTGGAATACAAGAAGACGGATCGACAGAGAACGTAAATATTATTAATAATTACACTGATAGAACAAATAAAGGAGTATTGAGGGTATTGAAATTAAAACGTTGAATGATATAAAAAAACAGAATGGTGATACTCTAACGTACATGATACCAACTGATAAGAAACAGAAGTATTTTTTTCACTTACAGAAAATAAGGAAAGACAAATGGACTGGTCCGAGAATAATCAAGTGTTTCTGTTAAGTGATAGTCCAATGATTTGATGACAGAGAAGTATAAAAACCTAAATATATTTAACTATTTTTACATTCTGGTTGGCAGCGATGTTCTATAATCTAATTTTAGTAAATTCAGTGTTTTATAGTTTATTTTAATTACTTGTTACAACTTAAATAAAAACAAAGTATCTTATGCTTAGATTCAATAGCTTTAATCTTTATTTAAAAGTTTTTTATTTGTTTGCATATATGACAATACCATATATATATTACCTTTCCCTGATATTTCTTATTTGAAAGGTAATTCAGTTAAAAATGAGTCCGTTGTTAATTTTACGTACGTAATAAACTGGAGTGAATTTTGGAAGCCTTAGTGCTAATGTTATTCCTCTGTTTCATTGAACTTGATGTGTTTTTAGGTTATTTTCTGAAACGTTATAAGTTATTTGACTTCAACACTAACACTGAATGTTTTTGATAACGTATCCTCATACAGATATTTAGCATTGTCATTTCTATCGACCAACAAGTTCGATATCATTCTGAATACAGTTTCTTTAAAATTTTGATATTCTAGTTTATACTTTATGGCATTGTGCCAAAAAACTTCCAAAAGTACATCTATTGTCGCTTGATTATTATTAAATGATTTGCATACTGATTCAATTGATACAATGTGATATAAAAGTCTGATCGATGTTATTTTTTGCATAATCTTAGAAAGATAGATTAATAAATTAATGGAGCAAATAGTAATTATTTCTTGTTCCAACTTGTTTTGATGGTAGCCAGTTAATACTGATAGATTCATAATGTTTGTTTAGAGTAGTAGAACAAATTCAGTAGTTTTTCTGTATAAATTTTTTATAATAGAAAACAAAAAGCACATAATGTCATGAAAAAACGAATCTCGGTAGTACTGGGATGAGTGTAAAGTATTGAAGAGAAGTTATATCAGCTGATGAAGAAATATCAATCAATAATTGGTCAGGTGGAGAGAAAATATGGCGGCAGTTTGTGTTGAAACTGGTATGGATGAATAAATTCATAATTTTATCGTTAAAGTTAAAGATCTTTATTGAAAATTTATTAATCTAAACCACCAAGTAAAAATTAAATAATAAAAGCTGAATAATTTTTGATATTGTCATCTTTCATTAAAAAAGTACTTCTGATTGGAATATGTGTATAAATTCTCAGTAAAATATTTCTAAATTAAAAACACGTACGTATTTTACATCTGTTTAACCAGGAGATGGAAAATATAACTGAAGAAAGGAAATGAAATTAATCTTTTAACAACAAATCAAGAGAGAAATGGTTAATTTTCATGAAACAACTATATTTTATTAACACTAGCATTTGGGTAGAAAATAACACAAACAGTTTATAACAGTAAAGGTCATCAGGTTAACAGAGAAATGTAAGAAAATGCAGCGCATCACATGTCAGTCTGGAATATTTCTGAAAACCAGGATACATTTTTACAGAACATTAAATAAAACAGGTAATACTGAATATATATATAACAATATATATGACAATATATAACTTCAGAATGGTTGTTAGAAAAAAACAACAACATGATGTATAAAAAATTACAGAATATTACACTCGACTCTCAATGCATGTATTAGGTGTGATAAAAAGTAAAATTTTCCTGAAGATAATAGGAATTCATTACAATTCAACACAAAGTCATTATTACTGAAAATAGTACAAAGTTAAAGGATTATATTATTTACAGATGACAAATGACATTCACAATGATCACAGTTACCAACGGCAATCGAAATAAAACATAATATATAGATACATCTAAATGCTACACTAAAAAACCTTAAAACCTATTTGAAGACAATATGAATACAATATTCGTTTACTCGTTTAGCCAATATATAGGATTTATATGCTTAAAAACTATAATTGTAGCACATAAGAAAATTTTATCATTGTCACAGAAGAAATCAAAATGACAATAACATAATACTCATTTTGTATTAGAGAAAGGTAATTGCAACCAAAAACAATATCTCTATCCCGTAGTTATTGTCACCCATTATATAAAATAAAAGGGTTCTAAACGTTACAGTAAAAACAAAACCATTGACACTATATATATATATTTAATGAATGCATATATCAAAATATATTGTTTCATGAATTACCTTTTATCCAAGTGCTGTATATAATCAACTAAAAGATATAATTATCAATGTCCATTCATTGAAGTACACTTTGTACTACACTAATAACAAATAATAACTAATGGATGTTTAATATGTAGACAATCATTTTACATATAGGATGCTGCAATTTATCTTTAAACATGATTTTCATAAATGAATTTTTACAATTGTTGGCCAGGATTTCTATTTAAAGCTAAATTTAATTTTTTAAATATTTCTAATTGCTCTACTTTCATACCTTTTATTAATTTATTTGATCAATTCGGTATTATTCCAATTAACACTATGATAACAAAAGAAAAATAGACCTAAATAGGGCTTTGTTAACATTTTCCCACAACATGGAAATAAGACTGTAAACAAGGTTACGTAAAGTGAACATATAGCTCTGAGAACAAAACTGCACAACAGTGAAATAAGGATTTTTGAATAATGTTATTCGATTGATATTTAACACCATTAAAGAGTTTGGCTATAATGATTTCTTTCGTAAGGCTTTATTAGTATAATACTAGTGATTTTGTATATTAGCATACAAATACTCTTGCTTGTTATGATTAAAGCAAAATGCAAATACAAACTATAGAGTAGGATTATGAATAATATATAAGTGCTATTTTGAACATTCACTTTGAGAAGAAATTCATACATTAAATATATGTATATACTATTATATGTTCTTAGGTTCAAGGATAATGACATTTATAGCTTTATTAATACTATTTCTTATACTTCAGTGTTTTTACTCACTCAAAACAAAGAATAACACGAAGATTTATAAACTTAATAACACTCATAAGTTATAACATATTTGAGATATATTTCCTCGTATAATGATTTTATATGCTATATTAAGTTACTTCAAATCAGATACAAAAGACAATCACGTGAAAATATATAAATTTAAAAATATAAACAGTTAAATTTTATACCCATAACTAACAATCGTATTTACAAAGACACGTAGAATACGATATTTATAGTTGTAATTTTTTTCTTGTATCTCAGCTATTTTCCTTACAAAGAAAAAATTATAATACTTTATTTATTCCAAATTATATGAAAAGATAGAGAACTTGTGTTTGACTAGAACTGAGTTTCAAAGAGTTTACATTTAAAATATCAGAAATAAATAAAAGTGATTCAGAAGAGACTTTGGTATCTTAGAGAATATTTGTAGCTTGAACTATACTGTATCGGATTGGTATAACCAGGTGATTGAGGTGATTGATTCGTTATCTGATAGTTAAGTATTTGTTTGAGCTGCTACATATTATACAAAATATTAGTGTTATTACACCAACGATACACTAAGTGTCTGGAATTTATTCAAAGAAAAGCAGTCGCTAACAGAAAACAAAAACAAATGCGAGTGGCTGCTCTAACCGCAGAAAATAATCCTCCTTGTTCAATTTGTGGCTCTTTATAGAGAAAACCTAATCCAAAAGTCTTGATCAGGTAACAGAAGATAATTTACAAAGATGGTCACCTTTTCAGTTACACAAACCCGTGGATGGATACCCGTTATTGACAGAGCACAGACAGCCCATTACGTAACTGCGTAAATAATTATAGAATAACTTCTGGCTATATGTTTTGTAGTTTTTCCTTTGTGTGTTGACGTTCGCACTGTAAAGGCTACCTTAATGGTGGTTTGTTGTGATAAATGTGTTTTCGTAACTTACCCACATACAGAGTATATAGGTAAGTAAGTTACGAAAACACATTTATCACAGTTCAGTTAAACTCAATATAAAATCATTAAAATAATAAACCTTCACTGAGTCTTACTGATTACAAACAAATTTATTAATGTATATTAATTTCTTTATTCTTTTAATACACACTTTTTATATGAAATTTGGTTAAAATATGTCGAAAGTTCTCGATAGATTGTTAAGGTTTTCTAAAGTTGAAACTAAGACATGAGTAAATTTTGACACTTCTTATTGCGTATGTTGATTTATAAAATATAAACTTATTTATTTGTTGGTAAAGAGATTGGTTTAGAGTCTGTAAAATAGTTTTACATTTAGTACTTGACAAATAATTGGTGGTCAAATTTCAGACTAACAATACAGCTGATGGTACTGTTAGCAAACTTAACATGGTCATTGCAACTTTTTATAGTAAAGATTTATCTTAGCAAATATGAAATAGGCCTATAGGCCTAATATGAGCTAAGTCTTCTTCTTGTAGTACAGCGATTTAATGGCTCGTCTGTGAAGGCATATTCAGTTTACAACATTAAAACACACACCATAAAACATACATATTCAATATATTGAAGATTACGATGAAAAAGTGCAAGCGAGTTACAAAGATTTTATAAGCTAAACTTTAAAGAGGTTTTGAATATAACATATAGTTCTTACAAACTTAGGGTTAACGGTTCTACACGAAATTAAATTTATTGTTACATGATGTCTGAGCACAAATTTTATTATGAAACTAGCAACCCCATCATTCAACATAAAATATGTCTCTACACACTGAATTATGTTTCCGTACAGATCTCTCTCATCATCACATTTAGTTAGGTCTAATGTTTGCTTACTGTCCAGTGCGAATTCCACATATTTAGTTCACTCAACTCTTCTTCCATATTTTTGGAACCATCAATCAACCACCAACTTTATCCTGATCTTCTTCAAAAACAACTGTATCTCCTTTTTGAACTGCTTTTACCTTAGTTACCCCAGTAACACTGCCATAGCAACGATAACCATTCATCATCAGAGATGAGCTTCTTTACCAAGAAGACTACACACAGCAAATGTGATGCCATTTTCCAACCTCTATATCAAAAGAACACTCAATATTTATCTGTGTTTTGCCACAGATAATTAAACCTATAACATTTCCTCCTTCTACAAAAGTTAGAATATCATTATCCGTTGCATTTCGGGCATATGAAAATACATGAGTCTTCTATCTAAACGATGGATTTTGAACCAATGTCAGAAGGTTAATTCCTGAGGACTTGTTAAAGTACCATCCATCACCAAACGAGGGAAATAACTGGATGTAGAAGGAGTAAATTACTGGTAGTTTCTCCTTCTTCCAAAGCATTCTATAAACTCAACGAGTTATAAGACTGAATAGTTGCATGATTTCTCTAAGAAAATAATAGATAAATAAGAAAATAATGAAACACAGACATCTAACTTCATTGTTCTTGTTTTTATTCATTAAACAAAACTTTTCTTACTGTATTTAGAGTATAAAGCAATATTATGCTCTTTTGAATTCTTATCTAGTGTAGTAATTCAAAGGTTAAAAAATATCGCAATAAAATAGACACGACTGGCGTTTATCTTCAGTGATGAATCACGAATTATTAAAAGAAACTTTGATACTCTATCTGCATAAGTTGTATAAAAGAGATACATATATTGACTGTTATTTTACGGTGATAACGCCGCTTGCATATTGGTATGTGTAAGGAATATCCGTTTTAATAGCATGTTTTAATTCATTTTGGAATTTCACGTTTTTATTTCGATGTAACAACTTTTCTTTTAAAGGCTTGATTTGACTGAAACAAAACTCTTCTTGTTTTGTTAGAGATATAAAAGAAATATAAATATGAAGCCAAAATATTCCAGTAAGTAATGCTGTAAATGAATTGAAACTTAGTAACATTTTAACCTTAAGATGACCTCGGAAGGTCAAAGTATTGTTCTCTGCTTATCATTAAAAGTGTTAATACCCACACCAACCGTTCTGAGATACATGTCTATTTCAAGATGGTTTCTCGTCATTAAGAATTAGTTATATTTGGTTTCAGTCTTCATGTTTTCTTCAGTTTTAATAATAAGATTTGAGCCAAGTTTTTCTTTTAATTTCTCGTGTTTACTTACTGTATACTTACTGTGTGTTACAGGGTTTTCTGCTTTTTTGAAACAGCTACAACGGAAACTTTGATGTTGTGCAGCTTCTAAATCCAAGTGAAATCGACTGTTACGCTCCAGTATAAAAACTTTAGCATTTTGAACATAACTTTATGTCTCAAGATATTACGAAATTAATTCATTTGAGATTCATACCATAAAACACACTTAAGTGATAATTCTCCCGATGTGTAGTTATTAAAGCGAGAAAAATATAAACCTCAGGTAATAACAAATATTTCGGACAAGTGGTTCAGGCATTCGACTCTTAATCTGAGTGTCGTGGGTTCGAATCCTTGTTACACCAGCCATACTCGCTTTTTTAATCGTAAAGTTGTTATTTTGTGACGGTCAATTTCACTATTCGTTGGTGAAAGTGTAGCCCAAGGGTTACCAGTGGGTAGTGATGACTAGCTGTCTTCCCTCTAGTCTTTTACACTGTTAAGTTAGGGACATCTAGGGAAGATAGCCCCCGAGTAGCTTTGCGCGAAATTCAAAACAAGCCAAATAAATATGTATTTCATAGGAAATAACAATTCTGGCCATCTGTCGAGTATGTACCAAAACTTTTTATTCATAGAAAAGGTCAATCAAAAATGATAAGAGAAAAGACGTCTTATCAGTTCAACAATAGGTCAAGGAAATTATAAGATTGAAAATTGGGTTTAGATAGTCGCGATTGATATGGGACATATAAGTTATTGTGTGACTTTGACTTTAGCATCTTAAAGAAACATCAAATATCTCATAATTTGCAGTTTCGTGAACAACAACTTTGAAAGACGGCTTGATGCTCAACATAAAGTTTTGTTGTATATATTTGTCACGAGTAAACAACAAAAGTTTAATGATAAAATTTAGTTAAAAGCTGAGAAGAAAATTTCGTTTCGGATTATAAATCTACAGATTTAAAGCTGTGCCACTGGAAGTCTAGAGAAAAGCGATTGGATTCTTTTCTACACTAACACATTCGATCACTTTATATGGCTGAGACGTGAATATCTGGAGATTGAATGATTTACGTTCAAACAATTAGTTCTCTCAATACTGTTGAGTTCTTTGGTTTTATGAGATTATACAAATAAAACTAACAAAACCAGAACTACACATATTCAAATAGTATGCATCTCAAATTTGACAGAAATGTGAAACACGCACAATTTAAATAAAAGTGGTAATTTTGTTTTCAGTGTCTTATGTTATAGCTTGTCATTAAACACCAGACACTTATGACGAGAAAGATTTGTCCCAATTAAAATAAACATTCAACCATTAAATTCTTAAAAGCCCCTCTGTAGTTAATGGCTAAGAACCAGGTTCGGATACTCATGTTAGGTATAATACAGATAGCTCATTGTGGAGTTGTATGCTGAATAATAAAGAAAAAATATTTAGAAATACAGAAAAACATTTACTTTTATCTGCGTCAAATATTAGTATTCGATTCCTCTCAGTGTACTCAGCACATAGCCCAATGTGGTTCTGCTATAAGAAACACACACACACACAAATACTAGTAAAGGATGAAAACAGTAATTATTTTATCATTTAACTTTACATATTGGATTATTATATTTTCACACCTGCAGTTGTAATCAAAGACTACATGTTTCATGTAAGATATATACATATATAAACTCTTCAAAAAAAAAAACGCAAGAGGCAAAATTTGAGTCAAATTGTTAACAAGTTTATTCCAGGTAGTTCTGTATGACATCTGTGAAACTTTGCACATTCACTGCTGAACATCCAAAGATTGCAAAGGCGTAGTCCACGTTCACTAGTTGAAGTTTAACGTCACTCAACGTCAATAACGAGTATGCCCCCATGAGCATCAATAACTGCTTGGCATCTTTTGCGCATGGAAACGATGAGATGACGAATCAGATCCTGTGGAATGGCTGTCCACTCAGCCTGCAAAGCTGCCGCAAGCTGAGGTAGAGTCTGCGGTTGAGGTTTTCGCCGTCGCAGACGTCGGTCCAACTCGTCTCAAAGATGTTCGATGGGGTTTAATTCTGGAGATCTGGAAAGCCAGGGAAGAACGTTGATGTTGTGGTGTCCCAAGAAGACAGTGGTGAGTCGAGCTGTGTGAGTAGGGCGTTGTCATGTTGAAAAACGTCGTTAACGTTCACCGTGATGGGTTGAACATGGGGCCTAAGAATCTCGTAGACGGTTGCATACGGTCTGATCGGAAATCCTACCCATCCCTGGTATGGTTGAGACAGTAGACGTCGCAGTGGTGGTCCTATCCCGAAGGTGACGTAACCGGATGTAGCGATCTTGTGCGGGCGTGGTCACACGAGTTCTGCCAGATCGTAGACGGTCACGAGTTGATCCATGTTGTTGGTGACGATTCTATAGCCTTGTGATAGTGCTTGGGTGGACATTCACAGCTCTGGCAACATCAGAAACCATTTTTCAGCAATTTCAACATTCACTGAAGGACAAAAATTTGTATCAGAATATTACACAATTTAATAAAATTTTCTAAGCATAATCGATACTATGTGTTACTTTAACATGTTGCAGTATACAGTGAGATGTTACAAAATATTAGTTTAAACTATTTCTTCAAAACGAAAGACTGACATATTTATTTAAAACAAAATTACGATTAATACCAACTGTCAAGTTGTACTTGTAAACTTGACATTCAGATGACACTGTTACTACTTATTAGTTCTATATTTCTGTCATTTCTTTTTAATTCTGGAGTTTTTCTGAACATTTTGGTTGTTTCTTTCAAATTATGAAAATATTATATTATTTAGATGGTGATGAAATTCAATAAAACGTATCTTTAGTATCGCAGCTGAATAAAGAATTGTAATTCGATATGAACGTTTACGAAATATTTCAGTTTTTGAAATATACTATTATTAATATTATCGTATTCCAGATCCTGTTAATATGAATAGCAAAGTAGCTTATACATAAGAGTTTTTTTTATTCTTATTAATAAAGTACTCGATTATTTATATCAATTTGATATCCGCTTCATCTAGCATGCAGCTTGAATATACGTCCAATTAGATAAATATATAATTTAAGAAAACAAGGCTTCAGGTGTTTTTGCAACAATTTATTATCGTAAAATTACGTTAACTTCTTTGTACTCTCACTTATCAGGCAGTACCACTGTCATTACAGTGTGTTGTTGTGTGTGTTGTATAGTATTTTGTACAATAATTATCTCCACAGGCTATTGTGAAACCATTATTACTATGTTCTATAGTTGTTCGACAATCAGAAAAGCACATGAAAAATTCTGATGACACTCCGGTATGTGATAAACTGAGATTTTAGAACAAACTTAAATAAAGTAAGTTAGAAGTTGTATGTAATTACTTCTAGATACGGTTATCAATGGAGTGATCTTAGCGACTGCAGATTTGAAACATTTGCCGATTCTTCCACCCAAACATTTCATTCATAAGATTTACTTTAAACTTATAAAACGTGTCTATATCAACTATGTAATGCAACATAGTTTTATGCAGGAGAACTTCAATAATCTCACCTACAGATAAACCTTTCGGATTTGCAAGTCGATTATTCTACAGAAAAATTGAGGATCTGCAAATACGATATTCTATACAAACCTTCAGGATCGGCATATGCAATATTTTATGGAAATCATCAGGATCTGCATGTATAATATTTTATCTAAACTTTGGATCTGAGTGTACAATATTGCATCGAAACCTTTACTGTCTGCATGAACAATATTGTATAGAAACCTTCTGGATTTGTATGTACGATATTGTATCGAAACCTTCAGGAATTCTATATACAATACTTTATCGAAACCTTCCTGATCTGCATGAACAATATTGCATCGAAACCTCAAAAATCTGTATGTTCAATATTGTATCAAAACCTTCAGGATATGCATGAACAATATTGTATCGAAACCTTCAGAATCTGCATGTACGATATTGCATCGTAAACTTCAGTATCTTCGAAGGCAGTATTGCATAGAAACCTTAGGTATATACAATATAGGGTATGTCTTCAAGTATTTGTGTTTTGTTTGTTTTTAATTTTGAGTAAAGCAACACGAGGGCTATCTGTGCTAACCGTCCCTAATTTAGTCGGGTAAGACTAGAGGGAAGGCAGCTAGTCATTACCATTCATCGTCATCTTTTGGGCTACTCTTTACATACGAATAGTGGGAGAGACCGTACATTGTAACGCCCACACGGCTGAAAGGGCAAAAATGTTTGGTTCGACGGGGATTTGAACCCGCTAGCCTCAGATTACGAGTCAAACGCCTTAATCCATTTCGCCATGCCGCGTTAAAATGCAATTGATCCTTCTAATTCAGCCCCCCGCTAGTACAGCGGTATGTCTCCGAATTTACAACGCTAAAATCAGGGGTTCAATTCCCCTCGGTGGGCCGAGAAGATAGCCATTTGTGGCTTTGCTATAAGAAAACACACACACACACACACACCCTTATAATTCAATAGACTGGCCAAGTTTTCAATAAACTTTCCTTATTTCCAGTATTAAATATGGAATGGTTGGTCGTTTCATTCTCTAGAGAGGTTTAAATTGAGTAATGATCGTATCCTAGTATCTGACCTCGCCTTCGTCCTAATGCTTAACTGACTAGAGTGTCACTCTGTCCAATTCCAAAAATAGGTATTATCCCCTTGTCCAGTTATCTGAACAATTAATAACTTAAGTGTGGTATGTGTAATTCCAGGTGAGTATTTTTCATCATATCGACGATAAAGATGTGTGTGTGTTGATATAAACACCTTCAGAATTATCTGAGATAACAAACATGTGGCTGAAATACCTTTGGCATTAGGGATTCTATTTGACGTATCTTCTAAGATAACATATCAAAAGAGATATGTACAGGTCACGTATTTTCCATGATCTTGCACGACGTCTTGTAGCTTCAATAATTTTCATTACATTTATTAACGGATCTCATTTACTCTATGAACTGTCATTCAGTTTCTTCATTTTTTCAGCAGTCCTAAAGACATGACACTTTAAGGACTCCTAGACTTCAGTTATTATTGCGCCTTTCAGTCATTTTATCCTGCTATCGATAGTTAAAGTTCGGAAACAAAAACGAGTACCATCAATCCATGAGTGTGATTATCTTTTGGCTATGGATGAATGGATAGAAAGGAAACAATTTTTTTCTGACAACGATCATTTACTCTCAGAAAATTTCCAAAATAAACACTTCTTTCAGAACAATATAATCTGGAGTTACTTTCGTTGTTATTTGATATTACTATGATTAACGTAGGTTAAAATGATAATTGTAATAAATAGACGATTGAAAGTTGATGTTATGTAGTGTTAAACTCAACTTACTCCCCAGAATGTTTGCACTAAGATTGATAACACCAGTCTTCAAATGTTCTGGGTGTGAACAGAAATTTACGATTATTATATAAGTGTTAACCCTAAAGTAAGAAGATCATTTCCTCCTTAACAGAGGTGTCATTCATACCACATTTCATCATCCGACTTATTTGTTATGAATTTCTTGCAAACCTTTCCGAAGACTGTCTGGGCTAGTCGTCCCAAACTATTAGTGAAATATTAAAAGGAAGACAGCTAATTATAATGATTCACAGCCAACGCTTGAGCTACTCTTTTAATGATATTGACCATTAAATATACTGACTCCTAGGCTAAGAGAGCTAGCGTTCCTGTTGGGATGGAACTTTGAATTAGCGACTCAAAGATTGCGAGTCAACCACTTAAACGTGCTGGGTCAAATGTGGGAATAGCAGAGGTGAAGTTGAAACAACAAAATATTGAAAATATAATCTTTATTGAATTCCTATAGTAGCTAGCAATGGTGACATTCGAGTGCAAATACTGTTTCAATAATAGAAAAAAAAAAAAACAGAACAGCGTTTACTGAATAAAATCCGGTAGCTTTGGATACAATTCTGACAAGAACTTACATGACCTTATGAAGAGATGTCAGTCAGAAACTGGTCACAAGGAAAGAAAATGTTCTACGTTTTACATGTGGGACTTTACATAAATTAAAGCAAATAGAGAAACTCTCGATTGTTTTTAATCATGTTTTCTTATTTATTTGGTGAAAAACTAATGTTTTAATATTAAAGTAAGGGTTAGGGTTTGTTGAAACGGGTATGAAAGGATAAGATCATAAAGTTAGCAATGAACTTAAACTTGATGGTTTTCATTATAATTTATTAATCACAACCACCAAATAAGATCTAAAATTTAAAACTGAGTAATCTATTGAATATTCTTATCTTTCCTGTAAAGAAAAATATAATCGAAAATAGTATACCGTAAAAACTGTGTACAAAGCACTTCTAAATGGAATATATTTATAAATATTTAGTAAAAGATCCAGGTATTTAACAACTGCTTAATTAGAAGCTGGAATATATAACTGAACAAAGAAAACATGTTTAAATAGCTGACAACAAATAGGAAAAAACAGAAGCTTAATCTGAATAAAACAGTCATATTTTATTAACACTAGCACTCAGTTGGAAAATAAGACAAAAGTCCAGTTGGAAGAAAAAAAATTGAAAAATGTAGCACATCACATGATAATGTTGAATCTTTCTCAAATAACGAAATCATTTTCAGAGTACAATTTTCTTCATATTTTTACATTAAATAAACCACAAAATAATGAACAGATGGAATTATTAATTACTGATTGCTTGTAATTTCATGATGTATATGAAACAGAATAACTGCAGAAAATTAAACTCGACTCTCAAAGCAAGTATTAGTTGTGATCACTATATAAAATCTAGTTGAAGGTTATACGTAAACACAATAAATTAGAATTTAATATAAAATCATTACTATCCAAAAGAGTATAAATTAGAGATTTGTTTTAATGTACAGAGGCAAATGAAATTCAAAAGGATGACAATTACCACATAATATATAGATATATTTGTATGCCATATAAAGCAATCATTATCAAGTTAAATACCGGGTTTTGATACCCGTTGTAGGAAACAGAAATAGACGATTATGCAGATTTATGTTTAATTATTTTTTTTTCTTTTAGTGTATAAATTTTCTCTCATGACAAGAATGCGTTTAAAATAAATTATAAATATTTATGTTTCACAAATGTAAATAATGATTAAACATAAGATAAATAAATAAAATTCTAATTAAAATGAAAAAAATTGAGTTTTTTGTTTTACAATATGTAAATTCAACTAATAATGTTCAAAGGTAATATTATTTCACAGACTGTATTTTATCATTACTTCCGTATTAATTTAATAAGCAGTATTGGTATCTGAAAATTACAACCGATTTTGCTTACCTTTTATAGCATTAGAGTTAAACAGGTAAAAACAGAAACATTTTCACGATATCTTTCAGCAACGTTCAGGCTTAGTTATTATGCAGCAGTTTCTAAAAAATAAAATCATTATGACAACTTAGTGGCAAGTAAACTTGAAAGGTATCACATTAATTAATATTAAGAAGGCTCATTTTAACCCTTAAGATATTAAACTTCAATTTGAAATCCAATAAAGAACAAAGAGAAATACTTTTATTTAAATTTCTGTTTTACACAAACTTTTTCCGCACAAGTATTTATAATTGAATATACAATTCATTTTTTTTTCAATTTCAAAAGAAAATAAATAAAATCGGTTATTTTATTTTGGTCTAAGTGACGCAACCAAAATTTTAGTTTTAAATGAGAAGGTAAATTTCCCTAAGATTACAAAGCACCATGTGAAATATACCATTAGAAGATATATTCATTTTTGTTTAGTAAATAAAAACCACATCACGCTTTCGGTTGTTCGTAATTACTGATGCTCTACATGAAATTAATTGAGCGAAGATTGTTTGTTTGTTTTTGTTTGTTCGTTTTGAAATTCGAGTAAAGCTTCATGAAGGCTATCTGCGCAAGCCGTCCCTTTTTAAGCAGAATATGACTATATGGAAGGTAGCTAATCATTACCACCCACCGTCAACACTTGGCTACTCTTTTGCCAACGAATAATGGGGATTGACCGCTATTTATAACGCCCCCACGGCTGAAAGGGAGAGCATGTTTGGTGCGACGTCGATTCGAGCGTGCGGCTATCAAATGACGAATCGAACACCTAAACCAACTGGCCATGACGGGTTAATTGAGCGAAGAATCAGCGAAATTAATATTGGATTGAAATGATTGTAACATCATTCTAGCTAATGAGCTGATGATCTAACTTTCAACCAGAGTAATTTCTGCTTGTCTTATTGTTTGACTTAAATATTCGAAATTTTCTTTCCTTAGATTTGTGGTAAGTTCGTTTTATATAAGCAGTTTGTATACTTTTCTGTATTTGATAATTATAATTACAAATTTCAACCTAGAATACAATACATTTAAATAAGTCACAATGTACTTTTATGTTCATAAGTACATTTGTAGTAACAGAGAATTTTTGCCACAATAAAATTCTGCTGGAAACGTATGTGTTGTTGGACAGGTTGATCAGTTTTGTCATAAATTCTAAACAAAGTTTGCTGAAGCATTAAGATACGTGATCCGGTTAGATCAATTCAATAAAATCACTCTCGTTTGCTTATGAAATCAGTTTCGTTTGCTTCAGACTTTTAAAAAAAAGTTTTGACAAGAATAAAGACAGCTAACCGATAACATCAATTGTGAACACTTGCACTACTGTTGTTTAACCGAATAAGATTTGATTCTTACTCTTATAACACAACTTCAAAGTGTATCAAGTGTTTGTGTGGTAATAATGTTCATATCATCAATCCTCCGTTGCACAGTTTGGGTACATTAACCACAAGACCACACTCGATCCCTGAAAGAACGCCTCTATAATATACTTGTCTTGTAGACTTAAGTTCCACTAACGTCAGGAGACTAACTTACATATCTTTTCATGTCCGTTGAAGAGTACGTTCATTCCCATGTAACAGGACTTGTAGTTCCATACCACAGAGTGCTGAGTCTATACAGTAGACTGCAGTAAGCTGTATAATCTCATGTCACAAAATAAGCAGTCTCATAAAGTTTATAACTTTCAACAGAATAATGATTTATAAATAACGGCGTTTTTAATAAAACCTTTTTTTAGAGATATTTAGCCATTTGAGCTATAGATGTGTTTTTTTCTCTAAACAACCGTTTCGGAGTATTTATCTTTCAATTATTGACTTTTGTCAGTAAAACTGTTTAACCTACTACATTAATCGTATTCATTGAGAAACTGAAAAAGTAAACTGTTTTATCCGTAGAGTGTACCCAGAATGAAGAGAGTGAACTTTATGATATCTCAGCCAAAGTAAAAGAAACGTCAAGAGTACAAATCCTTGAAAACATGTTCAACATTCCTTGGTTCACTATGGATATATGTATATCCATAGTACACATAGTATATGTGTGCGTTATGTCAACTACTAGGATAAACTCAGTCCAGTTTCCACCACACGAGTAAATATTATCACAGTATCATTAAGAAACGAAGATGCTTTGTGTACCCATATAAACACTACTGCAATATAATCGAGCTGATCAAAGACTTGCTACGTGAAAGAAAGGATATTAACACCACTGGGTGGAAATTATTTGCTGATCAGTTATAAGTTACGGAAAAAACGATAGATGGCAACAGAATACACGATAGTCATTTCACAGCTATATCCAAGGATCAAGTACAAAGTGAAACATCATGATCCAAGCATGTGGTTTGTACATTGATAATTTTATATAAAGTAAAAATATGCTTCTCTGCTTTGGATGCCATCACCTGTTGTGTCAGTTCTATAGACTTCGAAAATCAAAATTTTCACACAAGATCGAAACCGTAAAAAAAGAGAGGCCACAAAATATTTTGGCTTCTGTTGTTTTGTTTCTTCACTTCTCAATTTCCTAACAAGCTAGGGCGCTTGACTCACAATCAGAGCTACGCTGATTCGAGTTTTTAACACACAAGACATACTTACCCTTTCAGCTTTGGGAAGTTATAATGTTCATTAAAGTCAACTATTGGTTGAGAGTAGTCCAACAGTTAGCGGAGGGTGGTGGTGACTTGCTGCCTTCTCTCTGGTCTTACACTGCTAAATTAGGGACGGCGTGCGCAGATAGTCCTCGTGTAGCTTTTCGCAAAATTCCAAAACAAACAAACAAACTAGCTGCCTTCCCTATATTCTTTGTTATGTATTATAATTTATTGGTACGAGTCTCCGATTCCTGATATCACGTGGGTTAATTTATCACTATTTGAAATAACCGGATATTTAAATTTAGAAGGTAATTAAATATTAATATGTATGGAACATATTTTATTTGCCAGCGAGACTGGTAAAGAAATGTTTTTAACACGAAGGTGTTGTAAAATAGAAACACACCAAAACTAATAAAATTTCTGATAACGGTTATTATTAATAGTTATTAGAAATGATGGTTTACACACATAAATATCAAAAAGTAACAAATAATACTGAGTTTTATATCCTGTCTGAAATTGAATATTTCATTGACAATCTAGGTTCACGACAATCAAATTTGTTTTCAGTTGATACTGTTACACTTTTTTTAATCTAACCCTTTATTTTCTTAGCTAGCATCACATCTTTACAAGCTCACTTATTTACGGAAGAGAATATTTATCGTCCTTGTAGATATTATAACGTCCAAAATAATTCACTGAAGTTGAACCGTTATATTTGTATGGATACAAAGTTACTGTGTACATAATTATGCTGTATATTATCGGGTATTTTTTTCAGATAAAAACACCGGAGGAAACGAATCTAAAAAAAGCTAAATTAGAATTATTTTTCTCAAAATAGTGAATTGAATTTAGTTCTAGAAATGGCAAGAGACAAATAAATTGAAGAATTGGTGGATTAGGATAGCTATAGAAATAATTAATATAATGGAGACGCTTGACTGGTACATCGAGACTTCAACAACCTGCCATTTTGGATTCCAATTTTTATTTCATTCCTTTTTGTCAGCCGCTTAACCGTACCAACAAACTACAACAAGTCATAAAATGGTGTTCGAGAGTAACCCACACTACCTTTTGAGACTCAACTCTGTTATTTAAAACAAACCTTTTCTTTACAAAACGAAACGAAAGTGTAGTTGTAGTTTTCCTGTGCAGTAACAACATGAATTTTGAATAACAGTGTAATGGCATAGCCCCTTCCAACAGGTAAAGCTTCGTCGAGCATCATCATTTATGGTTATTGTTTAAACTAATGTCACGAGACGCTCTTTAATAAAGGTAATTTCATAAAAAGTCAAGAAAATTTCTCCTAATCTATAATTGATGTTAATTAACAATCACTGATAACCATCCACCCGTATAATTCTTTAGAAAACTTCAGCTAGAAACGGATAATCTACTTTGGTTGGCCTAACCAATAATTGTGTATCAGCACGTTATTTCACCTTATAAATTTGATGCCCTATATAAGCTATGTATAATCCAAATGAAAAACAAACAATAAATAAAGCGTCCACTTTTAGTCTTAGATGAAGCTGTACTACAAATGTTAAACCGATAGCTCACATTCATATCTAAGCTTTTGTTGTTGAATAACTTTGCACGTGTGAATTTTATTTGTATGAAATGGTGCCTTGATTTTGCAGAACGTTAATATATTTTACACATGTTTAAATAGCGTTTCGACAAGGAAAAAATTTACAGATGAGTCAAATAGTTTAGTCAAAATATATGATATGATATATATATATATATGGGTCTGTGAAAATAGACTTGTGAAACAATAACATTATGACTAACTTCTTTATCACGCAAGGCTGTAGAACAAAGAACAAATCGAAACCAAAACATGGATTTTCATTAGAATATAGTATAAAAATTCGATATGTATTTTATAGCAATATATCAGGAAATTAGAAATAGAAGGTTGTTCGTTTTTAATTTTGTTCAAAGCTACACGCGAGCTATCGGCACTAGCCGTCCGTAAATTAGCAGTGAAAGTCCAGAGGGAAGGTATCAAGTCGTTTAGTTTTACTCTTGTACAAAAGAATAGTGGGATATATCGAGACATATAACGTCCTATCGGCTGAAAAAAGGAGCAGATCTGGGGAAGAAGGATTCGAATTCACCATTTTTAGATTAAGAATACAGTACCTTTCCCACCTGCCATGCTAGACACCAAAACGGTTGGAAACATAACATACATATTGGCCGTTGAGCTACAAGTAACATAAAAATTAAATTTATTAAAACTAAAAATAGGGAAGGCAAATCATACTAACATCATAACAATAACAAGTGATTGAAAAACGTAGCTCACAAAATAAAACCCTTGTAAATTAAAGGAACAGATGAAAACTGAAGTGGTAGTCAGTTATCATCGTCCCGGTGGAACAGCGTTATATTTGTGAAATTATACTGCTTGATACCTTTGCGTAGATTTGCGTTTAATAATTAAAATCAAACTTCAGCCAACATAAAATACATTTTAATACTTTTTTTAGATATTAATACCTATTTTATATTTAAAAATAGTGTGTGGATAAGTATGAAAAGAGACAACGGAATAATCACCATTTCCTTGTTGAATACTTATTGAACTTTTGTATTATTCATTTACGATTCACTTTTCATCTCACTTTTCTGACTTCGTTTTTGAAAGTGAACGAACACACTAACGGTTTTTATATGCACATATTCTAAGCTAGCCTGTATAATCAAAGCTTGTGATAGTGACTGCGTTTTCAAGATTAGTCGACAATGAACATTAATAAATAATTTTATCTTTCATTGTGCCAAAAATCATCGGTTTTATCCTTACAAATTACTTCTTTACTTCCGCCCAAAGAACGATTCAAGTTTCAGCTTTTAGAGAAATCTATTATTTCAAATACAATTTCTTACAATAGTATCTTATTCCCAATTTCTGACTTTATTCTACCAGTCCTAGGTTCTTAAGTCTACAGTTATTTCTGAGTGGCCATGGAGAGTAATGCACCATTAAAATTACAAAAAACAACAACATTTAAATCAAAATGTAAATATGTTTGAAACGTCTTAAATCATATTTCATATTACTATATATTTCATAAAATATTTAAGTGAGTTCCTCCTATATATACTATTTGTTTTATTATTACAAAAAGATAATTTTTCCACATTTTAGTGGAATTTTTTATCCTAAAACAAAAACGAAACTTCTGCAGTGTACGTATAGTGTAGTAAAAACAATATTTAGGGATTTGAAATAATAGCAGGATTTCAACAATAAAAGTAGACTAGAACTGGATTATTTTTAAGCATAATAAGGACAGTGTTATTCAATCCTACTAATTTGTTTCTAGTTACTACCATCCCATTAGAACGTCCAAGTAAAATCATAGAAACAAATGCTAATATACTACGTCTAAGTGAAAGGATATTCTTTGAATAGTTATATTCACTTTAAGTGATAAGTATTTGAAAGTTTTACGTGAACAACATTGTACGTATAATTTCACATTAAAATCTGTTTTAAACGTGTAAATATGATAATAAATATTCAGATAAGTCGCAATAAATATTTTAAACGTCTTTCAACTTCTACTTATTAAAGGATTAAAGTCTTAAAACATCAGTTAATAACTAATTGTATTACTTTCTTATGCTACATAAAATAAATTGGTAAAACAATTGATGAAATTATAATTATCAGTTTGAAATAAACTGTTTGATTTAAGTTTTAACATTAATTTATTTTTTTAGGAAATGGTTGTTTTTTAACATTAAATTGGTATAATATATTTGTAAATTCTTACCTTTATTTTAAGAAAATGAGCTGAATGGAGAGTAACAAATAAATAAATTGTTTTCTGGTTGACATCACTTCTTCAAATGTTTGTGAAATATACATAAGAAATAAAAATAATTGGTTTGATATTCTATAAGTTTTGAAACCAGTATAGATTTTTAGGTAATCCAAGTTTATTTAAAATCAAATTTATTCATAATAAACTATAAAGAGATTAATGATACTTATGTTACTGTTTAATACAATTTGAGCTACATAACATCAAACTATCAATACTTATTAGTTCACTGATTACCCACAGATGATACACATTCCCTAAGAATGTTGTTGTTGGGATCTAGTCGTTTCTAAAATATATATAGAAAAAAATATTTATATTTGACAACTAAATACAAGTAACCGTTAGTAATAATAATCGTCAAGGAAAAAATACTTCAATGTATTGGCCTTGGTTTCTTAATACTAAGCAATTCAAAAGCATTCTGCAAAAAAAGTAATTGCTAAAGAATAACACGTCTTCACGTAAAGATATAAGATACTAATTATGATTTCCAAAAACACTTGGGAGTACATCTGAATTACGACGTGGATATACTAGTAATCATAGCGTTTAATGCCTTGAGAGGCAAAAATATACATATCAAGGTTGAGTTTTCTAGTTTATTATGTGTAATCGTTTCAATGGACTGATTGGTCGTTACTTTTGTGACAAATAACAAAAAGACCAAATGATGTCTAAATTACCTCTAATTTTGAACTTCCACACACAAAAGTTGATGTTCTCGAAATGGATATCACCAAGCTATCAAATGGCTGAAACATATCTAATTGTTACTATCAACAATAACTTTGGTGTATAATTAATAACCGTTAAAATAGATTGTATTGTTGTTTCTATATTAAAATATATTTGTTTTAAGACAGAAAGTTATGTGTTTCAATAATGTTGGCAAATATCATACATTTAGTACGTATCGACATTCAATTACATTCTTAATTCAACTATCTGGCTATTTCTAAAGGTAATACATAACATATTAAAAGACAGACTCGTCCAATATCAGTTATAGAAAGTAACAAATGTTATTGTTTATAAATAAATAAATTTGACAATTAGTAACAAAGAAATACTTAAAGCGGTAAGTCTACGAAATTACAACTTTAAAGTTACGTGTTTGATTCCCTTCGGTAAACATAGCAGATCACCTGATGTAGATTTGCTGTAAAAACATAAAGATTTAAACTATTTACTTTTAGTTTACAGCTTCTCAGTTTTCAGTTCATATATTTAATATATTTTCTTAATTTGTTTATTCTGATATTCATTTACTTAACTGTATGTTCTAAATTAACCATTTTTTATCAGTAGTGAAGAGTAATTAACCATTAAAATTATTTTAAAAAATCACATTTCAACCAAATTATTAAAATGCATTCCCCCAAATGTGGTGTGCTATTTCAGATTACTGTCTACCAACGTAAATATTATTTTTAGTGTGGTTCTTCTAAGTTTTCTTAGTTTTCATTTCAACAAGATGGAGAAAAGGAAAAAAAAACTTTTTCATTACTTATTCCTATTAATGTAAAACAATCCTAAAGTTGCTGTTATATATTCGTTCTAACAATGTTTGGATTGTGTTTTTGTTAATTTAATATTAACGGTATTACGGAATTTAAAGAGATAAAATGCTGATTACATAATAACGGCAGTATTGTTTCTTACTTGTAATTGCGACGTGACATGGCCAGGTTAAGGCGTTCGAAATCTGAGGGTCCGGGTTCGAATCCCTATCGCCTTAACCATGTTCGTTCTTGCAGCCGTTGGGGCGTTATAATGTGACGATGTATCTCACTATTCGTTGGTAAAAGAGTACACCAAATGTTTTACACTGGTATTTTAGGGACGGCTAGCGCAGGTAGCTCTTGGGTAACTTTGAGCGAAATTCAAAACAGAAACAAACAATTCTTGTAACAGTTTGGAGTAACAGCTGTAGCTAAAAATATTTGAAAGTGAAATCTAGCAAACAAACAATAACATATAAAGAATGGGTTGTATGTGTGTGTAATTGTTTTCATTTCATTAATAAATATATGAAAACTTAAATCGCAAAACACATGATATAAAATTTTAAAATGAAATCATTTTTTTAATTTTTTACACATAATAGAAAATAATCATGTACATCTTAACAAATGTATCAGTTTTTATCCGCCACTTGCTAAATGATGTTTAAATACATAATACCACATTTAGTAAGAGATGTTATTAAGTCGTTATGATACAAAAAATGAAACACAGATAACATAACTTACAAAATAAAATTATAAATTTCTAATACATCGTTTGATCCACGTATAATAGGACTATCTTCCTTTCTGCAAATGGCTGATTTTTAATTTAAAATGGAAGATATATTTTTAAATTCTAACGTTCACTCTAGAACTAGTAACTGTAAGAGAAATAACAAGTTCTCAAACATCATTCTCGATATCATCACCTTGAAGATGAATCTGTGAACTAAACAAAAGTAATAAGAGAAATGAGTTTAATATTTTATAAGTCATAAAACAACTATAGATCTTTATGTAATTAAAATCTAATGATTGTAATTTAGCTATCAATTGTAAAAATAGAAGGAATACATATGTTACTATTCGCTAAGCTTCGTGCTCGACGGCAAATATGTAATATCAAACTCTTAATTATTAGAAGTTAATAAATATTATACAGAGGCTCCCAGAGGTAGATTTTGTTCGATGCTATTTACTTCTAAAAATTGGATAGAGGAAAATTGAGATTTAGACTCAAATCGTGTCAAACAATTGTTAGAAACCCTCAAATAATTTTTTTCTGGTAAAACAGTTCAACATATTAAGGATGTCTTTCTTCATTGCTACTTAGCAGTTTCCAAGTTAGAAGTACTTCAATTGTTCACAAAACGATACGAGATATGTAATTATAGTATTAAAAACATATGGGAATTAGTGGGAAGTATGGTATTGAACTAGGACGTGAATGTATTAATAATGACATTGAGAGATCAGTGAAGAGAAGATTTCTTCTAGGGTGACATTTTTTCTTTATTTTTATAATTCTCTTGGGTCTTATGAATTGAGCAATAAGAGGTTAATCTGATGACAGATAAGTATAAAAACTTAGAATATCTAACTGTCTTCTGATTCAGAATCTTCCATTCACCAGCGTCACAGTGTTGTTCAACGAGAACCCTGTATGGTAAGTTTGCATTTTTCACTTTCGTTAATTGATACAATTGTACATAAGTGTATTATTTTACATTATAATTATTCAAAATTTATTAGAAACCAGTTTGATATGAACTCTTTGGTGACATAACTACTGATATTCTATATTCTCGTTAAAGCAAACTTAACGCTTAATATTTTGGCAAAATTACTAGAAACATTTTAATTAACACTAAAATAACACACGCTTAGGATTTAGACCTTCAAACTTTACAAAAGACACTTTCGTTTTTTGCAGATGCCAATAACCATGTTTTATCACTTCCATCTGCTGTATTAGTAACATTGCTTCTAGCTACTTCATGTTCTTCCCAGTTAAGGAAGAAAACGTGGTTTTACTGACCAAGGATGTATGGGAACTTACGACAGTAACAAGCTTGCTCGGCTGAATAGGATCTGTGAAGAATGTTATAATGTTTACCAGGTTCCGCTCATTCACAAATCCTGCAGGTGATTTTTAAAAACTGGTTATTATAGAACTTTAATAACTTGACAGAGTCTCAAAAAGTCTAGTGTATACAGCCTTCGACTTTCACTCTGGGGGTTATGATTTGAAATTGCTCTTACCTGACATGCTCGTCCTATATGGGTTTTTCTCGATAACCACCAAGGTATAAAATATCTATCCTTACAATATTTTGGCCCATATACTTCGGACTAAAGTCATAAGAAATTAATACTAGGTGGAAATAAATAAAATCCATGCATGTTTTGTGACTTGTAACAGTAAAAATAATCTGAAGTTTGATCAATATTCAGTATAAAATTCCGTACTAATCTTGTTATAATATTCTATTGAAACATATAAGAGAAATATATTAAGAGATATCAGAAAAAGGAAGTAAAGACAGTTTTATAGAGATGATGTCATGTTCAACAAACCTCTTCACCACCAGTGTCAAAAACAACTACAGCGCTAACTCTATCTGGAAAGGACGGTTAAGTTATGTTGCTATTTATCTGTTCTTTCACAATTTACAATTTTAATTTTCCACTGTTCTATTTAATGATATATTTTATTATTTATTTGAAGATTCTATAATGAATTCGAGAAAGATTACAACAAAATTAATAAAACGTTGACATATAATTATACTAAAGAATATATTTGAAAAAATGAACCCTATCCTTATTCTCTTACAATAATTAATTTTTCTTATTATTATACAGGATATAATTGCTAGATGTATTAATCTTTTTGTTTCAGAATCAAACTGCTTCAAGAACGACATGTTCACCGACTGTATCAAGGTTCTACTTCTTGAAA